>NW_022196909.1:399390-407520 GCF_008632895.1 Mastomys coucha | reverse complement strand
TTGTCCTGGTGACAGCTCTGTGGACCCACCCACATATCCGCTGCGGGCAGATTCTGAATGCTAACAGTTGTTTCTGTCCCATTACACCTTTTACATGCTAAGCATTCTCTGTCCATCTCTTTTAATCCTCATCCTATTGCTCCCTTTGAGCCAGCTTGTCAGAAAGATACTAGAAGAGATGTGGGGAGTGGTGATCCCAGGGCAAGACCATCCCAGCTAAGTTTATTGTTTGTGCTCACAAAGGCAGGCATATTCCTAAATTCAAGGCCAGCATGGGTCAGAGTGGCTTTAGGCCCAGGTGATTTCAGGACAGGATTCCACCCAACTAAACCTGTTGTCTATGCTTACAAAGGCAGGCAAATCTCTGAATTCATTTGCAATGTTAAAAAAAGGGGGGGGGGGGCTTGCTGGTTTTTTCTAAGAATCCGGGGACTGGGGTTGTGGAATACTGATTCATGGGATAATCAAAAGGGAATCTGGAGTAAATGAATTGATATGTACATAAAAGAGTGAGCCTTGGTTTTCTAGAGCTGAACTGTCTGGATGAGCTATCTGGAGATCTCCAGAGAAAGCTCTCTGGAGCAGCACACAGGCTGTCAGCTCCAACCCACAATTTGACTTCGATTTGTTCTTTTACTACTCTGAACACCTCTTCCTCAGAACCCTTCTCCAAGCTGAGGCTGGTCCTTGGCATGCATGAATGTATGATGTGAAGGTAGAAGTACAAATGTCCAGAACAACAAAAGGATAATAGAAGAGGAACAGAGAGAAAGGAATGTCAAGGGTGTGTGAGAAATTAGCTTAATATATATTATATACTAATATAAAAATGCCCATATGTAACAGCACCATGAAGCACATATTGAAAACCTTTTAAAATTAAAAATACATAAAATCAGCTTCACTTAATTGTAGAATTTCATGTGATGAAATTCAAGTATTTTATAATAATCTCTCCTTTTTTCTTAGTTCCCAACTCTCCATCATTGACTTTCTTTTTAATATAAACCGTACTTACATTCAAGGGCTTATAATGATTTATTATGTCATTCTGGCTGTGCTAAGAATAGCTATTGTAAGACCCTGTCGAGCCTTAGCTTCCTGGAGACCTCCTGAGTGAACCACATGGAGCCTGATTGATGCTAAGAACATGAGGATTTTTATTGTTCCAGTGCACTGGGGCCGTCCCAGACCCTAAGGAGAGGAGGTGTTCAGTGAGCATTTATACAATTTTCAGGGCAGCAGCCATTAGACACAAGGTGATTGGCAAAACAGTGTGACTTTTTAAACTGATTGGTCTTCCTGGAATGAGGTGGCAAGGACTTCCCTTGTCTGAAGGTGGGCAAAGGTCCACCCTTGTGGAATGTGTCCCCATCCTCAGGTCGGTTCCCACCCTGTGGTCTGAGGAGTGTTAATTAGCCTCTCCCTTCCTGAGCTTTCCACCACCTTCCCAAAGTTCCCGAGCTTATCTTATTAAGCTCAATGGAAATTCCTGGCCTCCTGGTGTTTTTCTGAGATGTCTGTCTTTACTCAGTTCTCACACTATGTAAACTAGGCTGCCTCTAACTCCAGAGATGATCTTGTTTCTGCCACCCAAGTGCTAGGATTGAAGGAAAGTGCAACTACACCTGCTAGCCCATTGTTGGTTAATTACCTCACACAACTGCCAAGCTGTGTTAAATGGAGATGATATTTAACTCAACTGAAATGTGAAAAATTATAATGTGGATTACTTATTTTTTAACCTTTTTTTACATTTTGTAATTATAAAATAATCACTTCCTTCTTTTCTTTCCTCCCTCCCACCCTCCCATGCACCATCCTTGCCCTCTTCCAAATTCATGGCCTCTTTCTTTGTCTTTGTTTTGGTTGTGAGCCTAGCCTTTAACGGCTGAGCCATCTCTCCAGCCCTTCTTTGTCTTTGTTATTACACACAGACACAAGCACACCCTGATGGATGTTTGTTTAAAGAAATACATTTCTGTTTTACATTGTCTTCTATGTCTGTGTGCCTATTGACAAAGCCTGTGGTTTATATAAGCATGATCTGTTTTTCCCAAACTACTTAGGTATGTAGTTTAGGTTTTTACTCTGCTGAACATTAATATCATTGATTATCTTTGTCTTCCTTGGCATTCTCAGGACTTCTCAAATGTGTGTATAGCACATATATAGTTTTAGAAGTTTCCAGTCCATTGTCTCTAAGGACACTGCTTCTGTCTCCTTTCGTTAAGCAGAAATAGCCTTAGATTGGGGGTTTACCCTTTTATCCTCCAGCACAGTTTTAGACCTGCAGTAGGAGTTTAAGAGATTATTAAATGAAAGTTAATTTAAATGCAAATTACCTGTTATATAGTTGTTACAACTGCTACAGCTTTGCATATTTTAAAGTTGTAATCACTAGGGTTATTTAGCAATTACTTACCAAAATTATTTTAAGAAGACAAATATGAAGTCAAATAAATATGTGGTTTTTGCTCAAACTCTGAAGAGCTTTGTTTTATGCAAAAACTCTGAGCTCAGGAATTAGAATTGGACACTGTTCCAAAAGGTCATTTGTAATCTAGTTACCAGAAATTTAAATATACTTTGTAAAACAAGTCATGCTATGTGTTAGTGCTAATAAAAGTAGTTACTATTGTGATAGGAATAATTCAGAAGTAGATTTTAGAGGAGGTTCTGGGGTGGGACAGTAGCATGGCATAACCCTGGCGTTGTGCATGGAGGGCCCGGGGTGGGCCTGACATCACCCAGAGCTGTGGCTGGTCCCAGGAGAAAAGGCAGGGGATCCATTAGACATGTTTTATTTTGCTGAATTTTCTCTCACATCCCACATACTCTCCTACTTCACTCCACCGTTGCTGGTACACATGAAAGTTAGAAAATAAATGTAAAACCTCATGAAAGCTTACGGCTTTCTCTCATGGTGAGAGCAGCTGGGCATGGAGATGTCTTGGACAGTGATTGTGTGAACATGGGATTTCCCAGTCTAATGTTCTAATGCTGAAAAGGCAGAGAGCTGACACCTGCCCTCACACTGTCACCGTACTCCACCCATCTGAGTTCCTGGTTTTGGTTGTTGTTGCGCCTGTCTGTACATCAGAATGGATGTGAAGCAATTTCTAATTTGTTATTTGTGAACATGTTCCACAAAATTCTATAGTCACTGTGTTAGTCCTACTCAAATATCAGGAGTTTCTTACGAGTTTAATCTTATCTAAAATATATTGTAAAATCATGTTTTTTAACAAACTTTTGATTTTTAATTTCAAATGGTAGGTTCTGAACATAATGATCATTTCTAAGGATCCTAAAACATTTCATGTGAAAACTAAGGGGTCAGGTTGGCTTAGAGGTATAACAGAGTTAACCTAGTCAAAGCGTAACTGTGAAGCTGCGTGCAGTTTGATGGAATCCTGCGATGTTTATACACTTACGGTTGCTTCCTCATCAGGATACGGAGGATTTCATGAATGTTCCCTTTCACCACCATTCCCACGGAAAGTGATGCCAATGTGCTGAGAATTTAAATTAGTTTTAGAAAAACTATTATTTTATCTTTTTCTTTGCTTCCTTCGTGGTGCTTTTCTTTTTATAGTTGCTTTCAACAGCTTGTCTATAGTGTGGTAGATACTGCAACGTGATGTTCATTTCTCCAGGAGTTCTCTGGAACTTTTGGATCTGTGTTTGATATCATCCTTTTTGTTTGTTTGTTCGATTCTTTTTTTTTTTTTTTTTTTTTTTTTTTTTTTTGAAAATTCTTGATCATTGTTGTGGCTTCAAATACCTATTCCTTCAGTCTCATGTAACTTTATGAATGTTAGATCATTTTGTAATGTTCTTGTGGTGGTTTGAATATGTTTGGCCCATGGGAAGTGACACTATTGGTGGTGTGGCCTTTTGGAGGACATTCATCATTGTGTGGGTGGGCTTGGACGTCCTATGCTCAAGCTCTGCCCAGGGTAGAAGAGATTCTCCTGCCTGCCTTCAGATCAAGATGTAGAACTCTCAGCTTCCTCTCCAGCACCATGTCTGCCTCGACACTGCCCTGCTTTCCACCATGATGATAATGTACCAAACCTCTGAAACTGTAAGCCAGGTCCAATTAAATGTTTTCATTTATAAGCGGTACCTTCAAAATGGTGTCTCATCACAGCAATAAAACCCTAAGACAGTCCTATACCATCATAATGACCTCTTCATTCTCCCTGTGGTATTTTCTTCACTTCGTGCTTTCGTTCAGGAAATTTTAATTGACTCTTTACTCGCTGGTAAACCCTTAGTCCCATCAGAGGCTGTTGGGCCTATTAAAGGAAATGTCCTCATCTCTGATATTTGTCCTTATTTTTAATAGTTCCTGTTTCTATACTAAAATAAACCATCTGATTCATGTCCCTACTTTTTACTAGCTCCTTTGACATTCGCTATATTTAAGTCTCTTCCTGATAGGTCTAAGGCATGCATCAGCCCTGAATCCTTCACAGTGAGAGGCCTGAGGAAACTGTTTGTTTAGCGCATCACTCCTAAGACTTGTAGTTGCGTGCCAGACCTTGTTTGGGCATTAGACACTACAGTGAGCACTGTGTGCTGTTAAATGAGCCAGAGTCTTGTTAGGCAATTGCTCAATGAGATGTGAGGTTCAGTCAGTCTCACTGGGAGTGGACTGGCATGGGGTTTGCATCCCTTCAGTGGACGTTGGGGTTCACATTCACTTGTTCCGTGCTGTCCCTGTGGGGCTCATGCTGGACAGCTTCCCTCAGCTTTGCTGCTCTGCTCTGCTCTGCTCTCAGTAGTAAGCTGCAAGCTGTATTAGCGCCAGAGTGACACAGCTATGTACCCCTCCACTCGTGTTCTTACCCGACACAGCATTGCTGCTGTGCATCTCCCTTCTTTTAGGAATGGAGGCATGATGTGGTTCTGGGCTAGCTAGCTAGGCTTCAGTGGGGAGGCCATTTACTTCAGCTATTCCTGGTTTTCCTCGCTGTGAAAAGCCAAATGCTGCCTTTTGCCTGTAGCTGACTTAGGCACAGGCTTCCTGACCCCTTCTAGCAGCAGGTGGCCTAGACTTGGTGTTTATGTATAATGTTTTGTACCCAGGGCAGAACTTTCATCTTTCACCCGGTTAGAGTTCGTCCTTTGTCCTTTCTCGTGCCTGTGGATACTGGCTGCCCTTTCCCTAGCTTCCTAATGGTCTGTCTTCATCATGAAGAGTCTGAGGACGTAGGTGGCATTCATACCTGTGTCCCACAGAAACTTTTAGTACTCAACCTTCCCACAAGAATAGGTCACCTTTCTTGACGCCTTGTGGACTAGTGGATTTACACCGAGGAACAGATCCATGAAAAGCAGCCTGGTTTCTCGGTGCCTGCCTGACTGTCATATGGTAGTCTAATTCCTCCAGGCTTTACAGGACCAGCAAGCTATGAAATTGGCTTCTTCCAAGTTTACTATACATGACAGCTAATTTCTTCTTCTTAATATAAATACTTTCAAAACTACAATCTCTACAGTGTAACATTAATGGTAATGTTAATCATGACCCTCCTGTCCCAAATGGTTTTTAGATAGTGTCTATCTGAAACCTGAACCTTGAAATAAAAGACATTTTTGCTTATATGTACGTGTACATTGTACAGAAGACATACATGCAGGCAAAAGACTCACACACATAAAATAAGAACAACAACAAAAAGTATGCCATATCTTAATTTGTTTAGAGTCAATTATTTTTGTTTTACTAAGTTATTTCTATAAAAAGAGATATTAGTTTTCTATGCTTGCAACTATGTAGGTATTTCCAAAAAAGAAATCCCAAGTAATACTGAGAGACATAAAAAATACTAAATGCTGGAGAAATTCATTAGCACTACAATGAATTTGGGCTAGCAAAAGCTAAACTTTATCTCCTTACACTATATGCCATTTATGGCTGGCTGGCTGCCTGCCTGCCTGTCTGTGTTTGCAGCTCTGAGAATTGAATCAGTGTCTTATGCCTGCTAGTCAAGTGTCCTACTCAAAGTGACACTCAACACTAGAAGGAAGTGTAAGAAAGTGAGGTGACCATGCTTGCTTTAGAAGTAGGATGTAATCACAATCTTGGTACATCTTTGAAAGATTAATACCTAGTGCTGTCATGGAGAAAATTATCTGTATGCAGGCAATCCAAGCTGCAAGAGCTTAAAGTATGAAGGAGGCAGCATCAGCTTACAGACAGTCTAAGAAAATCCACATGTGGGAAAGAAGAAATGGTATAGCTAAGAAAATGTATTGAAAAGATTTTGGCTGGGCAGTGGTGGCGCATGCCTTTAATCCCAGCACTTGGGACTCAGAGGCAGGTGGATTTCTGAGTTCGAGGCCAGCCTGGTCTACAGAGTGAGTTCCAGGACAGCCAGGGCTACACAGAGAAACCCTGTCTCGAGGGAAAAAAAAAAAAAGATTTTGACTAGGGCTGGAGAGATGGCTCAGCAATTAAGAGTCCTGACTGCTCTTCCAGAGGTCCTGAGTTCAATTCCCAGCAACCACATGGTGGCTCACAACCATCTGTAATGGGATCCAATGCCCTCTTCTGGTGTGTCTGAAGACAGCTTCAATGTACTCATAAAATAAATAAATATTGATCCACCATGGCTGCGGCCGCTCACCCTGCTCTTCAGTGCCTGCGCCTTGTGGTCCTCCTCCCTTTGGCTGCCCTGTTTATATAGAACCATTGCCACGCTCTGATATAGACTCTGCCAAGATGGAAAGGTGCTTTTCAGGCCTACATCACCGCCTCTCCATTGAAACACCAGATCCGGCTTTAAATACCGAAATTGTATAGATCTGTGATTGAAGATGTTAGTAATGATGTTCGAGACATTTTTCTGGATGATGATGTGGATGGATGAACATGTCCTGATGGAACTAAAAACTTTATGGGAGAATAAACTAATGCAGTCTAGGGCGTTGGATGGACTTCATTCACAACAGCAGCTTTTGTTGCAAGTTCAGCAGCACCACCACCAGCAGCAGCGGCCGCATCACCACCACCACCAGCAGCAGCAGCAAGCGCAACCTCAGCAGACCAGATGGTACATCAGCAAGCACTGACCCAACAGGTTCTTATTCCTGCCTCACAGCCAGCGACAGCACCACAAGTTATTGTTCCTGATCCTAAGTTGATATGAGTGCATCAAGTATTACGAGTGTTGCTGCGATAGCTGCTACCTTGGCACTCCCTGCAGGCGTGACTCCTGTTCCACAGGTAATAACAAATCAGGCCAGCTGCTTCAGGTGGTCAGAGCAGCCAGTGGTGCCCAGTATAGCTTTCAGCCTCAGAAGCCAGTTGTTCTACAAGAAGTTACACCATAGATGCAGCCTGGTGGAGTACAAGCGCCTGTTATCCAGCAGGTCCAGGCCCCACTTCCTGGAGGGATTTCACCACAGACAGGTGTCATCACCCAGCCACAGCAAATCTTATTTACAGGAAATAAGACTCAGGCCATTCCTACAGCAGGGGCAGCCCCCACCCCAGCACAAGCACAGAGACCTGCAGCTGGACAGCAGCAGCCGCAGGCCTCTCAACAGCAAGCTCCATTGCTGCTGCAAGTTGACGGAACAGGGGATACATCTTCTAGGAAGATGAAGATGAAGAAGAAGACTATGAGGAGGAGGAGGAGGAAGAGAAAGAGAAAGATGGAGCTGAAGATGGACAGGTGGAAGAAGAGCCCCTCCACAGTGAAGATGATGTAAGTGACGAGGAAGGGCAGGAACTCTTTGGCACAGAAAATGGTGTTGTATGCCAGTATGATAAGATGCACAGAAGGAGAAATAAATGAAGATTTCATCTCAAGGATGACATTATGAATCTTAACCGGAAGAGATTATATATTTTCCAAAGCCTTTAGGGATGCAGAGTGGTGAAGAGTCGCTTCATTCCTTTTATAAATAAGACAAAGAAACTTAAAAAGTTAAAATGGATGATTTGAAACTTGGAACACATATCAGCCAAAACTTCACTTCTGCACGTCAGAAAAGCACAGCAGAAGCAAAGCTACTGGAGCCAAGCTAGACCCTGAGCACACAGACAGACACCACTTCAGACTGGCTAGACCCTGAGCACACAGACAGACACCACTTCAGACTGGCTAGACC
>NW_022196909.1:398661-399297 GCF_008632895.1 Mastomys coucha | reverse complement strand
GAGCACACAGACAGACACCACTTCAGACTGGCTAGACCCTGAGCACACAGACACCACTTCAGACTGGCGAGCCATGGAACTGGAGCCCCTGGGGTTGCTGGGCAGGGGGTGGGGGAGGGATTTGTGTAGGAAACTGTAACTGTCGATCTTAAATACAGGGGCCTGCCGTCGGTAATTAGCATGTAAAGCTTTGTCTATATTTGTTTCTTCAAGTTGGGCTCAATCAGAAGATACTCGTTGGAATAACGTGAAGAAATGACCCTTTTGATAGAGTGAACCGAAACTGCTTATTGTATGTGGTTATGTTTGGTAAGAAATTGTGTGTGACCTTTTTACAGAAGGACAAGAATTATGGTGTTGATTTTAAAATAAATTAATAAATCCTTAAAAAGAAAAAAAAGAAAAGATTTTGACAAAATGAAGCACATGTTTTTCCTTCCTTGGGAAATTTGGGAGCTGGAATATCAGACACTGCCTTTTGCCAGCTCAACCTGGGAATTCCTACTTTGAGAATGCACGATGTATTCACTCCGTTTCATACACCTGCCGTTCTGCACACACACACACACACACACACATACCTGCCATTCTGCACACACACACACCCCTACCATTCTGCACACACACACACACACA
>NW_022196909.1:394547-398282 GCF_008632895.1 Mastomys coucha | reverse complement strand
TCTGCACGCGCACACACACCTGCCATTCTGCACACACACACACACACACACACCTTCCATTCTGCACATACGCACACACACTCACACCTGCCATTCTGCACACACACACACCTGCCATTCTGCACACACACACACCTGCCATTCTGCACACACACACACACACCCGCCATTCTGCACACACACACACACACACACCTGCCATTCTGCACTCATACACACCCGCCATTCTGCACACACACGCACACACACCTGCCATTCTGCACACACGCACACCTGCTGTTCTGTACACTTTTATCTGTCACTTGTGCTTTGCCCCAATTTGGGAAACACCAGAATGATTCCTGAAAACAGAAATCTACTAATTAACTCGTGTGTAATATAGTCTGTATATTAATTTTTTTTAAAGACACTGTGAGGGCTAGAGAGATGGCTCAGCAATTAAGAGCACTGACTGCTCTTCCAGAGATCCTGAGTTCAATTCCCAGCAACCACATGTGTCTGAAGACAGCCACAGTGTACTCACATAAATAAAATAAATGTCTTTTTAAAAAAAGACACTGAGAGAAATGGTGTGAAGATGTACAAGAGGACACAGAAAGGTGTATAAGAAGAGAATGTACAAATGCTACCCATTAAATACATTACAGCCTCAGCATGCTGAGGCTCGCGGCCACTTAGACTATTTGAGAAAGTGAGCTCCGTGGCTTCGTTGGCTCTCTTCTGGTGTGCCTCTGTGGTCCTAATACACTTGTCTTCTTGCTGTCAGCTCATAAAATGGTAGAATCTATGAACTTAGTAAATTTGCTAACTTGTGGGGTGGAGGTCTCTCTGATAACTAATAGCTACCCCACAATACTTACACTCTCGTTATGAAGTGTGCAGATTATGTTCAACTAATCATGTTAGGTTAACTCAAAACTGTAATCTTCCTTCCAACTTTACTTCAGGATACTGACATTTTTGTAAACAAAGTTTTGTCGTTGTTGTTAAATGAAAGCCATAATTACTAAAGAAAAAATCACTTCCCTTCCAGAGGCAACTTCAGTGGAAAGTTAACAGTACAATCTTGGTTGTTTGTCTGCCATAACTTAATTTTAGAAAGCTTAAAAGAATTATATGTGTGTGTGTGTGTGTGTGTGTGTGTGTGTGTGACTAATGCAGCTCTGATTCATTGAAATGAGACTGGTGCACATACGTGCAGACTGTAAAATGTGAAACTTGTACTTCTAGTGCAGCTTCTGGTTACATTGTGGGGGCTAGTTTGGACATTGTCTTAGTTTGCTCTCTATTGCTGTGATTAAAAAAAATTGTGAACAAATAAACTTAAGAAGAAAAGGATTTATTCTAGCTTACAGTTAACAGTTACCATGGAGGGAAATCGGACAGAGACTGACCCTTGGAGGAACAGCCAGGATTTGCTCAGTCTGCTTCTTCTTGCACACCCAGGACCTAGGAGTGACATGGCCCAGAATAGGCTGGACCCTCACACAGCACACCCAGGACCCAGTGACATGGTCCAGAATAGGCTGGACCCTCACACAGCACACCCAGGACCCAGTGACATGGTCCAGAATAGGCTAGACCCTCTCACAGCACACCCAGGACCTAGGAGTGACATGGCCCAGAATAGGCTGGACCCTCACACAGCTCTCACTAATCAAGAAAATGTCCCAGAGATTAGACTTGCCTACAGGCAAATCTGATGGTGTCCTTGTCATGGTTGGAATTCCCTCTTCCTACATGACCTTGACTTGTGTCAAGATGCCAAAAAAAGGGAAAAAATAAACCCAAACCAGCACAGGTACAAACATTCAGCTCTGTCTCACAGAATTGAGTTCGTGCTTAAGACTATAAAAATGTGAATGCTTCATTAATGGCCACTTTCCACTTCAGCCAGTTTTTAGTGCAGATAAATAAGCCCAGTTGTCTTCCTTTGCTAGTTTCTTGACTATGTGTCACATTCCTGGCATACTTTCTCAACTAACTGTGTTTTCATTCATGCATATTATAAAATACGCGCAAAGACGGGCGCTACTGTAAGATCTAGATTTTATTGCTTTTGGAGTGGGGGCTCGCTGCCCTAAGTGTTATAAATGGCTTCCATCTCTTTCATTCCTGAGTGGGTTGGACAGTGATCATGAGTGTTTCCTTTTTAGTCATGTGGATTTTATTCTCAAATTCTCCACAGCTAAATTTAAAATACTGTGAACATAAATAGATCATGTTGTGAGACACGTTCCCATCCTGAAACTAAGGTTGGCCTGCAACACACTACCCAAAGTGGCCTCCAGATCACAGCAATCCTCCTGCCTGAGCCTGAGTGCTGGAATCGCAGGTGTGAGGCAGTGAGATATATTTGTGATATATATCACAAATATTTATAGCTTCTTTATCGTTTTTGGTTTCTTCGTGTTACCCTGTAGCCACTGATACCCTAAATCTCACTCGTCTCCCACCTTCACCTCCCAAGTCCTGAGCTAATGAGTGCGTACTGCCAGGGTCATCCATGGTTAGCCTTGTAAACTGTCTCAGACACATCTTTAAATTGTCAGAATGCTTGAATTTTTTTTTTGCCACATGTGCTTTTAAGTGTGTGTTTGTCTATTTCCCTGTGTGTGTATATGTCTGTGTGTGTATGTTTGTGTATCTGTGTGTGTGTATGTCTGTGTGTATCTGCGTGTCTCTGTATGTGTGTGTGTCCCTATGTGTGTGTCTGTGTGTGTGTGTGTATGTCTGTGTTTCTCTGTGTGTATATGTCTGTGTGTATGTGTTTGTTTATCTATGTGTGTATGTCTGTGTGTATGTGCGTGCCTCTGTATGTGTGTGTGTGTCCCTATGTGTGTGTGTCTGTGTGTGTGTATGTCTGTGTATGTCTGCGTGTCTCTGTATGTGTATGTCCCTGTGTGTATCTGTAAGTATCTGTGTGTCTATGTGTATATGTCTGTGTGTGTCCCTATGTGTGTATGTGTGTGTATGTTTGTGAAGCATGCTCCCATGCAGCTTCTTGCAGTGCCCTCTGCACACATACCTTTCATAAGGAGCCCAGAGCCTAAGCATCTGAGGCTCCTGGACTCTCCTTTCATGGCCAGTTCCATCTACTTTTTAAACAGTACACATTTAGGAAGCCTGTGCTTCCCGATACCCCTGAACTTACTCGCTAAGTTTATTCACAAATTTATAGAAACATAAGCTGTGATATATAATTTGAGCATAATCAAAACCAAGTAGAAGCTAAAACTTAAGTATCATTTGTAGTGGTATCACAAAATATCAAGTAGTTAAGGACATTTAATTTTTTAAAAAAAATATAGGTGTGGAAAAGTACAAAATGTTGAGAGAAACTGTAAAAGGATATAAATAAATGAACAGGTCTATCATAATTATAGAACAGAAAGCTCAATATCTAGTGATATCTTCTCTTCAGAATAATTACATGTGTTCAGCACAACTTTACTCAAAAGTTTGACAGATTGCTTTGTAGAACTAGAGCTAATGCCAAAACATGGAGGGACATGAAGAGCCAGATGCTTCTGAAGAGAAGGTGAGTTAAAGAGCCTGTTCTTCAAGGTGAGGAACTCTTTTAGCTACAGTGATTAAGACAAGGAGAATTAGACAGAGTGATAGGCGAGGGGCCCAGAGAAAGCTTGCTGCAACCTGTGAGTTCCGGGCTAGAGTGTAGGATGCCGTCCCGCAGCTCCTACTTGCGTGGGGTTCCACGAACCGAGGATTTGGAAA
>NW_022196909.1:393122-394190 GCF_008632895.1 Mastomys coucha | reverse complement strand
GGCAGGCAGGCAGGCAGGCAGGGAGGTAGGTAGGTAGGTAGGTAGGTAGGTAGGCCTGCCAGCCGGCTGACCAACTAACCAACTGACTGACTGTGGGATAGGGAAGGAAATCTGTAAGTCAGACAGACAGGCATGAAAGGCAACTCTGCATGTGTTTATGCTCCTGAAAAGTAAGGAAATGGGTCATTAACATCTCGTTTGTTCACAACACCTCAGAGAGCTCAGTGCATTGTCTGTTGAGCTTATAGAGCCAGAGGAGTATAAATTGGTGGGCTTTAAAGTACAGTGTCTATGTATATAGTTGTGATAGATAAATAAGACACAAACCTTCTTTGCCAGATTAGAAAATTACTATAATTAGAACAAATTCTATAGATCCTGGAAGTTGTGGCTTTTCATATTCTCAACTAGTCTTAGTATTAGCCTTAGTATTTTGCATATCATTACAATTGTGTGTGTGTGTGTGTGTGTGTGTGTGTGTGTGTGTGTGTGCTGTGTACTTATTCTTGTGCCTATGTAGAGGCCAGAGAAAGTCTTACAGAGTCATCCTCCACTCCCTGTGTCTCCATGTTTTAGACAGGGGTTCTCACTGAACATGGAGTTTACTGATTTGGCTGGGCTGTCCGGCCAGTGAACTTCAGTAATCCACTCTCCACCTGTTCCAATCTACCCCACCCCGTCAGCCAGTGGCAGGGTTGTCCATGTGCCACCGTGTGCATTGGTCTTGGGGATTCAAACTCAGGTCCTTATGAACAGTGCTGGTCAGCACTTTCCCTGCTCATCTATGTCCCCAGCCCGTCCAAGTGCTGTTCTAAGTGCACGGTGAAACAAGGTATAGGCCAGGGGCCATGGAGGAGACATTTCCCCTTTGAACTTTGACCAGATTTTAAAAATTATCATTCTTGAGAAATACCTTACATGAGTATATTATTGTAAAAGCTTTGCCTCTATTAATTAGTGTGAACTTTTTGCTTTTACTGTTAGAATTGTGTAATTTGTATAAGTGTAACTATGTCCCTCACGCTGAGTCCTAGTGAGCTCATTGTGTAAGTGTAACTATGTCCCTCA
>NW_022196909.1:391021-392698 GCF_008632895.1 Mastomys coucha | reverse complement strand
GTCCTAGTGAGCTCATTGTGTAAGTGTAACTATGTCCCTCACGCTGAGTCCTAGTGAGCTCATTGTGTCCAGTTGTGAGGTGCATGGTGTCAGTATAGGCTTGAGTTTTGCTTTTTCCATTTTTTAGCAATTTTATACTGATTTCTTCAGCATTTCATGCTGATGTTCTTCATGCATGTTTCTCTTATTTCTAAGCATCCTGTGCCTATTACTGAGATCTTTTTGCATGGAAGAGGAATGGACAATCACAAGTAGGAGTTGTCTGACACTGAAGTTCTTGCTGCCGAAGTAAAGTTCAGATGTTTTAGCCAGAGGTGCAGGCTGTTTTTCTCTCCTTTAAAAGGCTCTCACCTATCAAAGGAGGATAAATATTTAGAGTTGCCTACGATAGGATGTTCTGTGGGTGAAGAAAATGATTTTAATAGAACTGTGTCCTTGGCGGGAGATGGGTATAGGATGAGATGGGGTCCCGAGTCGGCTCCGCCACGGGGCTCCGGCCGCTTGGGGAGGCAAGGTGCAGGAGTTTTGAGTGTGTTTACCCCACGCTGCCGCTGCCATGCTGGGCGGATGGACAGTCTGAGGTCTCCGGGACCGCTGGAGCTGCCTCAGGGGGTCCCCGGGCCTGCAGAGAGGCCGGAGCATCTGCTTCTCAGGCTCTTGGGCACCCAGGCGCTGCTGGGAGCCAAGGAAGAGCTGAGAACAGAGTTGGGGCCCACAGGCCGGATCTGGCCCTGGCCGAGGGGGGAAAGAGAGGAGCTCCAGCTAGGTCCCATGGGGATAGTCCTTGGCTTGTCGTGGCTAGGGGCATGGAGAGGCCTCATACAGGAGATTAGACGTGGTTCTATACTCGCAGGCCTTCTCTATGGCAACACACTGCGGATCCCGATGAAAAGAGACACTCCATGGTTTTAAGGCATTTATTGTCATGGCAGAAAATGGATAAGTAAAACCGTACGTATCCCAGTTCTCGGGGCCTTTTGCAGGGAGGAGGGTCTGGGAAGGAGAGTTTATTGGCTAAGCTTCTAGGTAACTCATTAAAATGGAGAACTGTCTTGAGGCTACGTGATCTGAGGTCACATCCTATACCTGTTTGGGGTTTGGGGCGTTGTCCTTACTTGACTGATTGATGGCCACAAGTCTGTGGGGAGGGCTGTGGCCTCATGCCAGGGGCCTAGTGTCCGGGAACCAGACAAGACACCTGCCGTCCCTTCAGGGTCACCAGGTTTTCTAACCTTAACTCAGCAGAAACCAGGCTGCCTTTCACAACCCTACAGATGGGCAATCCAGGCAAAGGTGGCACATGCCTTTAATCCCAGCACTCTGGAGGCAGAGGCAGGCAGATTTCTGAGTTCGAGGCCAGCCTGGTCTACAGAGTGAGTTCCAGGACAGCCGGGGCTACACAGAGAAACCCTGTCTTGAAAAAAAATCCATTCCTAGGCAGAAGGGAGGGGACATGAAGGAATACAGATAGCACTTAGGTGAATGCAGAATGCTCATTAGCATCTGCCAGAGGAAGCACTGCGCTCTTACTGTGTGCTGTACAGTGCATGCACATTTCCCGTCTGGGAGTTTTAAAAACCGATTCAACAAGTAACAAAACGTATGTTATTTCTCAGCAGCTGGTAGGTGGTGACCTGCAGCTGGTAGGTGGTGACCTGCAGCTGGTAGGTGGTGACC
>NW_022196909.1:375602-391011 GCF_008632895.1 Mastomys coucha | reverse complement strand
TGACCTGCAGCTGGTAGGTGGTGACCTGCAGCTGGTAGGTGGTGACCTGCAGCTGGTAGGTGACCTGCAGTAGTAGAATGGGGAACTGCATGGGCTTTGTTAAGATAAGAGTAAACAGTTTCCTCCTCTGAATTTAGCCAAAGGACTGCATTCAGCTGCAGCATGAATATAGCAGTGTCTCTCAGAGAGGTCATGGTGTGTAACAAATGACACATATGTATGAAATGTGTAGTGCATTTAGCATATGTTCATTTCCCTCTTTTCCCATCTGCACATGTTTCTACACTGGGAAGCCAGTATCCCTGAGCTAGAATAGTACTCTTTAAATTATCTGCCTGATTTTTATTTTATGATGTTGTGAAATACTGTCTTTTCCCTTGAGAGACAAAACTATTCTCACAAGATAAAAGGACCTAAGTTTTTGTTGATCCTTATTTTGATATAAATTGGTTTGTTATTCAATGTGGAAGCTGAGGGAGGCCATGTGGTGACACCAAGAGAGTGGGATGTGAGGAAGACAGTGGGATCAAGGACTTAGTGATGGCTGGAATCTTGAGAAAAACGAAACACTACAACTGTCTACAGCTAAACTTGCTGGCAGGCATCAAAACAATAATGCTTGTAGGATAATCCCTTCCTCCATGGGAGGAGGACCTCTGCTCCTACCCTTCCTCCATGGGAGGAGGACCTCTGCTCTCACCCTTCCTCCATGGGAGGAGCACCCCTGCTCTCACCCTTCCCCCATGGGAGGAGGGCCTCTGCTCTCACCCTTCCCCCATGGGAGGAGGAGCACCCCTGCTCTCACCCTTCCCCCATGGGAGGAGGACCCCTGCTCTCACCCTTCCCCCATGGGAGGAGGACCTCTGCTCTCCCCCTTCCCCCATGGGAGGAGCACCCCTGCTCTCACCCTTCCCCCATGGGAGGAGGAACACCCCTGCTCTCACCCTTCCCCCATGGGAGGAGGACCCCTACTCTCACCCTTCCCCCATGGGAGGAGGAGCACCCCTGCTCTCACCCTTCCCCCATGGGAGGAGGACCTCTGCTCTCACCCTTCCCCCATGGGAGGAGGACCCCTGCTCTCACCCTTCCCCCATGGGAGGAGGAGGACGTCTGCTCTCACCCAGCTCTGTTTTGTTGGGACTTGAGTAAAACCAAACAGCCTCAATGTGGAAGCTGAGGGAAGCCATGAGGTGACACCAAGAGAGTGGGAAGTCCTAGAAGTCCATCAGGGGAAGGGCTTAAGAAATTGCCTCCAGATCTCTAGTTCAGTAAAGAAACTGAAGTCCACAGGCCAAAGTGATCCCCAAAGCTGTGTGAGTGTTAAGAGTTTATCTTGGTGCTAATAGATACAAGAATGATCAGTTGTCTTTGTTTAAGCATTTGAAAACAAATAATATTTCAAAAGTTTGTTTTAATTATAACTCTCCCAGAATAATGAATTTTCTATCTTCATTAGACTAAGATGTGTAATTGTAATAAGTTTAGGATTTATAGTTAATAAAAAGTTAAAGGCAATTAAAAGCTCCAGGCAAGGGGCTGGAGAGATGGCTCAGCAGTTCAGAGCACTGCTCTTCTGAAGGTCCCGAGTTCAAATCTTAGTAACCACATGGTAGCTCACAACCATCCATAATGAGATTTGATGCCCTCTTCTGGGGTGTCTGAAGACAGATACAGCGAGCAGGACTGGAGTTAAAGCTGGAGAGTTGGCTCAGCGGTTAAGAGCACTGACTGCTCTTCCGGAGGTCCTGAGTTCAAATCTCAGCAAAGACACAGTGTCTCACAACCATCTGTAATGAGATCTGATGCCCTCTTCAGGTGTGTCTGAAGACAGCTACAGTGTACTTACATATAATAAATAAATAAATCTTTTTAAAAAAAAAACAAAACAGAAAACTATTACAAACAAAAAAACAGTAACAGAAACAAACAAACAAAAAAAAAAACCTCCAGGCAAAGTAGGAAGCTGGACTGGGACCTCATGGCTCAGAAACCAACATGGCAGTTTGAGAAATCATGGAAATTAGGAAAACTAAATCTGGGTTGGGAAGATGGCTCAGTGATTAAGAGCCGTGGTTTGGTTCCCAGTGCCTACGTGGCAGCTCAAGGCAGTCCATATCTTCCTAGGGGGCCGAATGCCTTCTGGCATCTGTGGGCACATACATACATGCAGGTATACAAAATATTTCTTATAAGAAAACAATCTATTTGGCTTCACTTAGTAACATGCTGTTTTCCATAGCTAAGGGGTCCTAATAGGAACTAGGGAAGTTGTAAAAATGGATTCTTGAGTAAGAAATATAACTCTAGGACACTCTTGTTAAAGTGAAGAATAGTCACATTGTCATAAACACTAGTTCAGTGCAGGGATGTGGCAGTAATCCAAATGCTCTTGTTTGAGACTGGATTTTAGTTTTTAGAAACAAGTTGTAGACAGAGTATATGAAGATTAGTTGAAACTTTAGGGAGAAGTTAGTGTTCTCACTAGAGAGAGTTAGTGGGCAAATCACTAAAGGGTTAGGTTATCTTTTGAAGAGTTGAAATTCATGGAATTACACATAGATCTTGAAATCTATTATTTAAAGTTAATAGTGAACAGTAAATAAGTGTATAACTATAAACATGAATAGGGTGAAAAACAAAGTATAATGGTGGATTATTACATTTTCATCTCGGTGGAAGTCAGTTGATTTCGTCCATAGCATATGAACTAAGGAGTTTTAATATTATTATATTATTTAGATTTGTGAACATCATGTTTAAAATAAATGAATAAATAATTCAAAGGGTTAGAGCACTTGCTGCTACAGAAGGCCCAGGTGTGGCTCGTAGCACCCACGTGGCAGCTCTCAGCTCTAATTCCTGCTCCAGGGGATCTAACACCCTGTCCTGGCCTTCCTAGACAACCGTCATCCATGTCACACACACACATAAATGCAGGAATTCACTTACACACATTAAATAAAAATAATCTCTTAAAAAAATAAAATAAGTGACTCTGAATGGTAGTGTGGTGAGCGATTCCCAATGAAGGGAAGAACCAAGAGGGAAGAAGAAGTTCTTCATTGTAGCCCACTTTGCATCTTTACAGTAATTACTGCTGTGTGTACTTGACTTTGATGTAAGCATATTTTAGGTATTGATAGCAAAAGGCCATCAATGGATGCTTATTGTCTGCCTGTCTGCCTACCGTGTCCTGTCCTCTCCAGATGGTTGGCATGGGGGGCTGGCATTACTGTCTGCCTGCCGTGTCCTGTCCTCTTCAGATGGTTGGCATGGGGGGCTGGCATTACTGTCTGCCTACTTGGTCCTGTCCTCTCCAGATGGTCAGCATAGGGGGCTGGCATTACTGTCTGCCTACCTGGTCCTGTCCTCTCCAGATGGTCGGCATGCGGGGCTGGCATTACTGTCTGCCTACCGGGTCCTGTCCTCTCCAGATGGTCGGCATGCGGGGCTGGCATTACTGTCTGCCTACCGGGTCCTGTCCTCTCCAGATGGTCGGCATGCGGGGCTGGCATTACTGTCTGCCTACCGGGTCCTGTCCTCTCCAGATGGTCGGCATAGGGGGCTGGCATTACTGTCTGCCTACTTGGTCCTGTCCTCTCCAGATGGTCGGCATAGGGGGCTGGCATTACTGTCTGCCTACCGGGTCCTGTCCTCTCCAGATGGTCGGCATGCGGGGCTGGCATTACTGTCTGCCTACCTGGTCCTGTCCTCTCCAGATGGTCGGCATAGGGAGCTGGCATCCTCACCTCTGCTGTCTCTTACTTCCTCGCTGGGGCAGGAGTAGACACAGACTTCATGGACTTTGGGCTATTCATCGGCTTTGTGTAAATACAGTGTAGATGCCACCCCAGTCCTGAATCAGACAGTAGTGACAATTTGTAGGTATTAATCCCCATTCTTGAAGCCATGTGAAACAAATGAACATTTTAGAAAATGTTTAGAGCGCCAGCTGCTTTTTCGAAGGTCATGAGTTCAAATTCCAGCACACAATGATCTGTAATGAGATCTGGTGCCCTCTTCTGGTGCGTCTGAAGACAGCTACAGTATACTTACATATAATAAATAAATAAATAAATCTTTTAAAAAGGGGAGGGGGGACTGGAGAGATGGCTTATCTTCAAAAGATAACCTAACCCTTTAGTGATTTGCCCACTAACTCTCTCTAGTGAGAACACTAACTTCTCCCTAAAGTCTCAACTAATCTCCATATACTCTGTCTACAACTTGTTTCTAAAAACTAAAGTCCTGTCTAAAACAAGAGCATTTGGATAACTACCATCTTGTCTGGTTTGAAAAGCTACAGTGTTGTGCCATTGTGGAAGAGCTTTTAAGTCATGTGTCTTACTATCTACCACTGAAGGCATAAGAACCAACAGCCACATACCTTCAGGTTAGTGGTTAATATCTCTAGGGACTGTGATAGGGCCTTAGAATAGTGTAATATAGTAAGAAATATAATCCAACTCATTAAATGATATTGGTAGATACTGAAATGTCAACTCTACTACTTTTAAAAATTGCTTCTTATTGGCCCTTGACACAATTATTTTGAATCTACTCTGAGGGCTGGAGAGATGGCTCAGCAGTTAAGAGCGCCAGCTGCTCTTTCGAAGGTCATGAGTTCAAATTCCAGCACACAACGATCTGTAATGAGATCTGGTGCCCTCTTCTGGGGTGTCTGGAGACAGCTACAGTGTACTTACATATAATAAATAAATAAATCTTTTTTAAAAAGGGAGGGGGGACTGGAGAGATGGCTCAACAGGTAAGAGCACTGACTGTTCTTCCGAAAGCCCTGAGTTCAAATCCCAGCAACCACATGGTGGCTCATAACCATCCATAATGAGATCTGACGCCCTCTTTGGTGAGTTTGAAGCCAGCTACCGTGTACTTACATATAATAATAAATAAATCTTTAAGCCAGAGCGAGCAGGACCAACCTGAGCAAGCAGAAGTCCTGAATTCAAATTCCCACCAACCATGTACAATCATCAGCACAGCTACAGTGTCCTCATATACATTAATAAATAAGTAAATAAATCTCTGAATCTACCTTGAAAACTAGCCTGATAATGGTGTTTATCTCATAGTTATGAAGGGTCGGTGAGACAACATGTAAAGCAGTTAGCAGAGTTGAATACGTGGAAGTACTAAGAAAGCCTTTGCCTGGCATTACTGACACAGATGTAAAGCTGTGTGCTGGACATTGTGCTGGCTTGAGTTCTCTGCATTCCCCGGTCAACTGTATCAGAAGCTCTACAACAGATTCACCCCAGGTAACACTGCTGCCTTTCAGTCTCCAAACTTCTTCCTGCAAAGCAGGGACAGTTAACAGCCTTGCTCGGAGAATGGCCTTTACCAGCTCACTAGTACCAGGAGTGAACATGCTTTTTCTAAAGCTTCCAAGAGAGATCCCAGTAAACAGAAGGCTTCCTTTCTCTTGTTAGACTTCTGGGTGGCCAGTGACTACATCAACAAACAGGGATTTGGTCACTGACTTCCTCTCCAAATTGAGGTCACCAAGCAGTGAACAACAGTTTCTGGGTAACACCCATCTCTTTAATAAGGCTCATTCGTTGACTGGTGGGTTTTCCAGCCGCCTCGTGTGCCTACTCATGCTAGAACCACAGATGAAGCTGTCATCTGGCAAGCATGCTCAGTCACTGATGGTGGATGCACAGGTGTAGGTTCCTCCTCTTTGCAAGACCATTCATTGGAACTGTCCACACCTGAGGGGAGTTATCATGTTGCTCATGGCCTGCTAGACCCAGGCAAATCATTTTAAAGATCATCCTTCCTCTAGTACATCCTGTCTCTAGTACATAAGAGCCCTCAGAGAATCTCACCAACTAAGATCCATATAGTTTAACCACAGTGATTTCTTGTTTTCTGACAGACTAGCTCCTGAAGACATGCACAGAGACATAATCTAAATTTGTTCTTGATAAACCAACAACTGAAGAATAATTAAGCAAGAGTAAAAGTGGCATAAAATAGGTGAAATTTTTCTAGCAGTCATTCCTCTGGCTAACTTACCACTTAACATTTGGAACTAGATAATCCTGTGTAAGAAATGGTCTACATACTGTAGGTTTAGCTCTGCTGATGTTCTCTATATTGTAGGACATTTAGCAGTAGGTTGGCTTCTGGCTTCCAGATGTCAGTAGCAGTAACCTTACCCAACAAAAATGTTCCCAGGTATTACCAAATGTACCTTGAGGAGTAAAGCACTGCTGGAATATAACTAACAAGCTCTTTCCCTAGAAGATAAAGCCTGCAGTTGCCTTTGTAGACAGACAAGAAAGCCAGCCTGTGACATGGTAGCGTGGCTGCTCCTAGAAGAGGTGCAGAGTGACGGTTGGGAAGGTGAACATGGCTGCTTGAGGTGCAGGTGTGAAGGCAAAGCTACCCAACCTGGGAATAGCTCCTACCAACCTGTCCTGGAACACTGAGAGAGTTTCAGGATTATAAATATTCTTTCTGTTTTTTAAAAATGCTCTATTTCTGAACCAAATCATGTTGATTTATTTTTCTGATCCAAATACCACACTGTCATTGCATGCAGCCACAACTGGTCATTTTCAGAACCATAAACTGGAGTTAACTTACACAGGGGAGGGCTACCCAACATGACTTCCTGCCATGATGAATGGTTCATATCCGTGCTGCCCAATGTGGTATCCGTGAGACCACGTGTGGTTCTCAAGCACTTGAAATATGGCTAAGCCATTGCAGTAACTGACTTCAGTTTTATTTTCTTTTACCTAATTTTAAGTAGCCACCTTTGATGAATCACCTGCTCAAACCCAGGCCTAGACAACTTAGGAATCTTCCATCATGATGCAGGTTCCTGTATGCCAGTTCTTTGCAGTTTATATACGCTAGTCATCTTAGAAAAAAAAACATTGGTTGGTTGGTTGGTTTTTGAGACCCTATTGTTCTTATTTGATATATAGGTCACTAGAAGAACAGAGTTTGGTTTAAACTTGATCTGTTTCCATTTGAAGCTAAAAGGCCTTGAGCTCATGGCTAAGCAATGGAATTTGTAAGGTGATAGGAGGAAATATGGTCAGAATATGTGTCTGTGCATGAATTTATGTAAACCTGCATTTTGAAAAGATGCATTTTTGAAAGAATGCATTTTTGAAAAGAAGTAGTTGGCTGAACTTAGTTCTGACACTCTTTTGGGGGGCCAGGGGTGAGAGCTCATATGTCCTTAATTCTACCATCAAGAGTATGAACCTTTAGAAAATTATTATTGGCAAAAGGTTATTTCTTTAATTCTAAACACAAAGAACTGTTTTCTTTTACAGATACAGATCTGTTATCCGATGCCTACAAAGTTCAATGACACTTTAAATCCAGGTTGATAGTTATTTACAGAGCCAGAAAAAAATCCAGCCTAGTGATATTTCCATTAGGTTAAGAATGGAATTCTGAGATTATGGTCTAGGAAAGGGGAAGTGTGGTTTATGAATTCATGAGCACTTCAAAGACAAACATTCAGCTCTTAAAACAATGGCAGCTGTTTCCATCACTGTTAAATTAGATTAATAGAGTCAGGAACTCTGTGGAAGAAGCCAGGAAGGGAATGATTTACTTCCTTATCGAGAACATCCTCCGGGACTAGGACAGCGCAGTGGTAACTGGTACAACCCGGATAATGGAGCAGACGGAAAGGGAACCTGTATGCTAAGGAATGTTTCTCTGTACATGACTTGTGCTGTCTTAATACATGCATGGTTGTCGTTGTTTAATACACAACTTTCTCACATAGATTATAAAATTCAAAAACACTTCAGGTTTGAAACAGGAATGTGCGTGTGTCTATATGAACAAATTAGCAGTGTTCCGTGGATTATTTCATTTGGCTTATTTTATTGATTCTGTCCATTTGAACCTTTCATGAGTGGCTTAGCAATTGGTTTTGGTCTTATGCTCAAATCACTTTACTGGTCATGACACTATTGAGTCAGCTGTCTCCTACTGCACGTGCTAAACTCTGTTGGTGGTATCGCCATTGTCCCTGCAGTCCCGTCATGCTCCTTCTACAGATTTTCCATGGAGAGATATCTAACACCTCAAGCTAATTTAACCTGTTTTTGCATCTATGTGGGATTTCTTCAACATTATTTTTTCTGTATTTTTAATCCCTGCACAGCAGTTCATCCATCTAGTAGTCATGATGGATAATTGAGCTGCCTCATGTCCATCATTTGCATGTAGTTCTGTACCTCTGCGTGTTGTTCTAGTCTCTACCTAAAAATGGAATTACTACACCATAAAATCAGTGTGTGTGTGTGTGTGTGTGTGTGTGTGTGTGTGTGTGCTGCTCACATGTGCACATGTGCTCTGTGTGTGTATGTGTTCATGGATCATAAATGAGAGGTGGAAATCTATGTTCAGTTTATGAAGTGTACGAGAAGATAAATGAAGAAACCCTGGAGTATTGTTGTTTGGAAATTGGAAGGAGTCAGTGTAGAAAAGGTAAAAGGTCCACGGAATCAAAATAAGGACTAGGATGGGAAGAAAGGCTGAGACCAGAAGCCCCGCCTAGGGCCGGGTGTTCTTAGGAGGCTGGCTTTGCTCAGCCACTGTTCTCCTGTGAGTCCTTCTCTCCAGGTTCCCAATGTTTCTATCTGAGGCCTGACAGACACTCCAAGCTGTGGTGAATGGTAAGGCAAAGAAAACTACTGGGTTTGTAAAGGAGAGAACTGCTCACCCCGTACCCCTACTATGTTCTCTACTCTGTGCTTTTCATGTGGTCGGTGGAGAGTGTAGACTAGTTGCCCCTCATGGGTCCATCTTTGTTATTTATGTTCTCTGGGAGCTTCGGTTCTCGGCATGTGGAGACTAAGAGGCTGTCTGGAGCTTTCTGCTTCCTCTGACATTAACAAAGGAAAATGTTGCCAGTTTTTGTTTTTGTTTTTGTTTTTGTTTTTAAGCCCTAGGCTTACATTGTCTTGCTGTAGCTCCTGCTAGTCCTTTATTACCAAAAACATCAAGTGAACCTGAAAATATCTCACCCACAGAAGAAAATAAAGTGTATCAGAATTCTAAAGGCATTAGCAAAAGCAGAGTTAGACTTATCTTTTTTAAATTCCATAGATGTTTGAGAAAGTGGCAGAGTGGCGTGACTACTTCTGAACCATAGAATACAGCATTAAAAAGGTGAGGCCAGAGACAATTATACCCGATATTCTATACATGAAGGCATATATATTACCTGTAGAAAAGCAGTTTATCATAAAACAATGTCACTTAAGTCAGTTTATATATACTGAGATCAGTTAACTTATTAATAAAAAAAATAAATTTGTGAAGCTGTTAAAAAGAAGTAGGTAAAGAAATAGTGTGCCTCTTGTTATAAATTTCATCTGTAAAATGAGTTTAATTTTGAAGACTAAATGATGTTGGCTCACCTCTCACCAAGTGACATTAACTGTGCTTACTTTAGTGTCCTACTTAGCTGATCCCATTTGCTAAGAAGAGACGTGCCGTCTGGGTTTACATGTGTTCTGATGTAGCGATTCTTAACATGCTGGCTTAGACCAACTGAATCAGAAACTCTTGAGAGTGAACCTTCTAGAAGATTCTTACTTGCCTCTAATTTCAAGAATCAATAGTGTGTAAAAATCTGTGCTCCAAAAGATCTTGTGCATCAAACAAAGAGTCATGTTAGAGAAGGATAGGTGGGAAGGGAGGGCTTCCACTGAAGGAGTGGTCAGGTGGGAGGGAGTGGTCAGGTGGGAGGGAAGGGCTTCCACTGAAGGAGTGGTCAGGTGGGAAGGAGTGGTCAGGTGGGAAGGAAGGGCTTCCACTGAAGGAGTGGTCAGGTGGGAAGGAGTGGTCAGGTGGGAAGGTGTGGTCAGGTGGGAAGGAGTGGTCAGGTGGGAAGGAGTGGTCAGGTGAGAGGGAAGGGCTTCCACTGAAGGAGTGGTCAGGTGGGAGGGAAGGGCTTCCACTGTGGCACACATGTGTCTGTTGAGCTAAAGCAGTTTCAGTATTTAAATTGTACCACTTTCCTCTGACCACAAGAGGTCTCCCAACTATTCCTGATCCCTCAGGCCACTTCTCCACAGCAGACTTCCAGAATTCCACCCTGGCAGTTTTTTCCAGAATGCTATAGCAACCAAGTTTTTAACATAAGAGCTAAATTTTTATTCTTTAAAGTCAGCTTTTTGAAATTTTACTTTCCATTCCATTTGCACACAGAAAATACCAGCGAAGAGGGGTGGAGAAAAAGTCTGGGAAATGAGGTCTATAAAGTGGCAGTAAAGTAGAATTCCTTCAGTGCGAAAGCGAAAATGCAGACTTCTCTGCAAGGTCAGAGCACCAAGATTGTTGTTTTCTACCTCAAATAAGAATTCCATTTTATCCAGTTACTGTTAACCTGTTGGTGTCGTATTAAGTGTGATTTTATAAGGGTGAGTACAGACCAGAACTTTAGATACAAATGACTTTGACAGCACATAGCGAATATAGGCCTTATTTGTTATGCACAGTTCAGCAATATGCTACAAGTCATGTTATTACTTTGAATATAAAGACATAAATGTTCTTGTATTTTCTTCTTTAGTAACTTAGCATTCACGCATTGATTGTCAGCTTCATGCCAAGCAGAAAGATATATTTCTTGCCTTCAAAGTTTAGTCTCTTGAGGGAAATCATAGAACAGAAAACTTATAATTCTGTAATTATTCTTTAGTAAGAATATGTTTGACAGTTCAGAGGGCTAGGCAAATACAGGCCTTTGTCACTGACGCTAACAACCTGAGTTCATCCCTGGGACTCACAGTTATGAAAGGAGAGAACTCCCCAGTGCGGTCTTCTGACCTCCACAGGTGTGCTGTGATAGGGTGCACGCACACACAATAAATTAGTGTAATTTTAAAATTTGAATAATGCGGTTTGAGGGGTAGGAAGATGGCTTGGTAAATCCTTATCTTGCAAGCACCAGGAACTGGGTTCAGTCCCCACACCCCACACCTTAAACCCTACACACCATGGTACTGATAAAGTGGAGACAAGTGGGTCCCAGGCCAGTGGATGATGCTGAAAAATTTATCTTCTGGCTTCCATATGCACATAGGCGCACGTGCGCACACGCATGTGCGTGCGCGCTCACGCATACACACACACACATACCATTTGAAGTTGCAAGGTGTGTCAGTCTATGATCTTTTGTTGCACATACAACTTGGAATTTACTATTGACATCTGTTTAAACGGTGTTGTTTTTTAGTTTGTCCCATTCAATGGCATATGAAAGGGTAACTCCAATATTAATAATCTTCCCTGATTTACTTGCCTTCTTGGGCTAGACCTACTAAAAGTTAGTAAGAAAGTTTCCCTAGATGATGAATTTAAATTGTACTAAATAAATGTATATGCTTTTTCTATGCCTTGTAAATGTTAACACTAATTTTAATAGCAATCTGCATGTTGATCGCTAGAGGGCAGTAGGCACACATAGCCCAGAAAAATATTTTCTGAACACAGAGAAGAGTGTAAATGTTTTTGGCATCATGCATAATAAATCTTTGTTTTCCAGCTGTAAAGTTTATTTGTTAGAATAGTTCATTCCACTCTTACATGTAAAAGCTTCTGGAATTACTTCAGTACTTAAGGCCAATACTTGTTCTTGGCCATTTGCATCTGATGTTTTTTTCTTAACAACCTTTTATTATTTACAGAACCTTATCTTCATTGAAGAACAGAAAATTATTTTAATTTAAGGTTCATTGAGTAGCTTCTGAAATATTAGTGACCCAGAGAACTGCACACATGTCATTGAGGGACCAAATACAAAGAGAACTGTGCTAAAGAACTTTGCCTTCACCCTTGATGTTCTGGTATCTGATTGGTTTCTCAATATAGCACATATTCTGTCTTGTGCTGCATTCTAGTGTGGTTGCAATGTTCTTGTGTGTATTGTTTTCTGCATCAACATGCTTAGTGCTGCTCATAATAGTTGTTCTTTCTGTGTAAGCTACTACTAAAATTTCACAAGCAGATTTTACCTAGAGGTTTATTAACTCAATGGATTGTCCTGAGACCCACTGATGTTATCAAGAGTCCAGGTGTCCCTCATATTCTCAACCCCTGACTTGTTCTTCGTGTGGAAGGTACCAGCTATGACTCTAGAGTTTATTGTCCTGGCAAACTTGAACAGAGAAACTTAACCCTGTTTTTAGTGGTTTCCAGGGCCCCTGACTCCTACCCTTCTCTCTTCAGCCCTTGGGGGCCAGGTGTGCTCTCTGTATCTATCTGATAAATGGAGGAAATTATCAGTGTGTGTGGAGAGAGAGACCATTCTACTGGGTATCCAAGGCCCCTGAAAGGAGAATGGAACTTTATGTGTATTGTAGTATTCTCCAGCAAAGAAGAGGAAGGAGATGGACCTGGGCAGGCAGGAAGCAGTATTTGCTATTGTTTCAGGCTTCATTTCTGTTTGCCTCATGTAGAGACTCTTCTGACATGGTGTCCTGAGAGTCTTAAAAATGTAACCACCGGCTGGCAAGATGGCTCAGCAGGTAAGAGCACTGACTGCTCTTCCAAAGGTCCTGAGTTCGGATCCCAGCAACCACATGGTGGCTCACAACCACCTGTAATGTGATCTGACGCCCTCTTCTGGTGTGTCTGAAGACAGCTACAGTGAATTGCTGGGCTGGAGTGAGTGGGGCTGGCAGAGGTTCTGAGTTCAATTCCCAGCAGCCACACACATGATAGCTAAAAAAAAAAAAAAGTTAAGAAAAATGTAACCATCATAGTCTTAAGATGAAACCTTTTTTCCCTGCTGTTTCATGTGCATCTCTGGACAGAGTTTCAAGCGTAGCCTGTATCTAAAAAAGCTCTTATTCTGTCTTTTCACTGTTCTTCTCCTGGCATTAAAGAAGCTGAGTTTAGCTTTCCTTCTGTGATTATTAATACCACCGTGCTTAGAGAACAGTCTTCCTAAAATGTGCTACAAAACTGGTAGCCTTTCAGCGAGATCTGCAGTTGCCTGATGCTATGACAGCCAGAGCCAACAGCTCCGCTTTAGCAGGCCTTCCAGCCTTCTCTGGGAGCTGCTCTAGCCCCTCTCAGTAGCTCTCACCTAGCTATCTAAGTTTGTATTTCATCTGACACAGTACACTACTGTGCTTCAGTTGGCTGAATGGCTGCTTCATGACAAGGATGGGCTCCTGATGCATTATTTGAATGTTTGATTCCTATCTGTTTTCAGTAAGTATTTGTTGGGTATTTATTAATCAGCTTACTTCAAATACAATAAGGTTTTCTCTGTTTTTGACATGCTGATGATAGTGCACTATATTATTTTAATAGCATATCAATTCTTGTGAAAAGTTTGATCAATTATGACATTTTAAAAGTAAACAACAGGGCTGGCGAGATGGCTCAATGGGTAAGAGCCACTGACTGCTCTTCTGAAGGTCCTGAGTTCAAATCCCAGCAATCATATGGTGGCTCACAACCATCCCTAATGAGATCGGATGCCCTCTTCTGGTGTGTCTGAAGACAAGTACAGTGAATTAAGCCGGAGCGAGCGGGGCGGAGCAAGTGGGGCTGTCCTGAATTCAATTCCTAGCAGCCTCATGATGGCTCATGGCCATCTATACAGCTACAGTGTATTCATACATATAAAATAAATAAATAAATCTTTAAAAAAAAGTAAACATATAATATTTGCTAAAGATTTATTTTTATTTTCCAATATGTGTGTACAGTGTGTGTCTGTGTGGGATAGCTGCATCTTAGTGACAGTGCTGAGAAGAACAGAAGATGTTGGGCCCCTGGAGCTGGAATTATAAGCAGTTTATGAGTTGCCTAAGGTGAACTCAAGTCTTCCTCAGGAACAATACATACTCTTAACAACTTAGCCATGTCTATAGCCCCAGAAATACTATTTTAAAAATAATATTTTAAAAAATATTAAAAGTATTTTTAAAATATTTTTAAAATTATTTAGACCAGGTGTGATGGTTCATGCCTTTAATCCGAGCACTGGAAGGCAGAGACAAGTAGTTCTAGCCAGTGTGGTTTATATAGTGAGTTCCATAATAGCTGGGACCCTGTCTTAAAAACAAAAAAGGAGTTAGTTTTAACATAATGGCTAGATTGTTTGAACCTTTATGCTTTGAAGACATATACTTGTCTGAGATTAAACTAAGTTTTGAAACATTTTTATTAAGGATATTGCCTTTTATGTTTTTAATTTTTCAGAAAATTGTGGATTCTTCTTTCCGGAAATAAAAAGGAATCTAGACAAATATGTGCACCGCTGTCCCGAGTCTGTAAGAAAGTGGCTTCAGCAGCTGAAGGATGCTGGGAAAATTACTATGTTGATAACTAGTTCTCACAGTGATTACTGTAAACTCCTTGGCAGTTACATTCTTGGGTAAGAGGGGAGCTGTTCTTCATGGATGTCACTGGTCAGCTCTAGGTGATCATTGAGGACTGACCCCTCGACATATTGTAGGATGCAGCCCTTGTAGCCATTTAATGCAGATGGATGCCCTGTGCCATTTAACAAAGCAAAGTGAGATTAACATAAAATCAAAAAGAGGTAGACATATTTCAGTCCCTTCTTTCCAACTTCCTGTGTGACCTCTACAGTTTATACAGTCTACAGTTTATAACTTCCTTAAAGCCTCGCCTTCATTCTCTTAAAACTAGGACAACAATTCCTTGCGGATATGAGGGAATGTTTAAATAGTACAGAGTACATGGTGTGCAGAATAGTTGGTAAGCTTGAATGATTGGTAAACTTATGTCATTCTTGGCAGTACCAGGGAAGGCCCACAGTCAAAGCAGGATTCCAAAGAGGGTTCTTAGATCTCTTCAAACACAGTTGCCTGAGCGTGAACCAGGCTGTAGCCCTCAGCTTACCTCCATTAACAATCTTTAGGATTTCTATGTTCTTTAGCAAGTGTGCTGATTTAGTTTGTTCTGTGGCATACAAACCTGGGAATGGGTTTTCTGCTTTCTAAAAAATACATAAGCAATTACCCTTAAAGTGAATTAAGGCCAGTGCCAGCCATGTGGGGAGAGCACCTCTTCCCAAGAACTTTGTGCTCCTGGAATATAACCTGCGTCGGAGCGCAGGAGCGCAGTCCTGGAATATAACCTGCGTCTGAGCGCAGGAGCGTAGGGCTCTGAGTTCCCAAGATAACCAAACTCTTGCCTCTCCTCTTGATTTCTAGCCTTTGCACTTTTCCTTTACTAACACATTCTGTTTCTCCAGGGCCATGATGACGCCTTAGGAGACTTTAGTCAGATAGTCCTTAGCACACAGTACACACTGATATTGTCATCTATAAATTGTTACAGGGCCGGGGAGGTGGTGGTGCACGCCTTTAATCCCAGCACTTGGGAGGCAGAGGCAGGCAGATTTCTGAGTTCG
>NW_022196909.1:356721-375019 GCF_008632895.1 Mastomys coucha | reverse complement strand
CTCTCTCTCTCTCTCTCTCTCTCTCTCTCTCTCTCCTTTTTCTTTTCTTTCACTTGATTTTTTTTTGTTATATTTGTGCTTTAAGTAATTTTCATATTTTCAGAAAACCTGGCTAGCACCGGTCCACCTTCTCTTTCTAATGTACCTTCCACCTTAAAGTGTGTAAGATGACCGTAGAGCACGTGAAAGCTAATCTCAGGTTGAAGGTGATATCCTGATAAAGTGCTTAGGCAGGGAGTGAGCTCTGCAACTTTTCTAATTCTAATTTCTAATTTCTGAACTCACTTTGCACTTTAGGAAGGATTTTGCAGACCTTTTTGACATTGTGATTACAAATGCATTAAAGCCTGGATTCTTCTCACATTTCCCAAGCCAGAGGCCTTTCCACACGCTTGGTAAGTTGTGTTTTGTTATTTCTATCTTTGACTAACCCCAAGTGCAAAACAGTGTAATGAGGAACATCATTTCCCCTTAAGAAGAGAAGGAAAATATAAACCTGTGTTTACATTAAACTTTACTCAGCTTTACTCTCTATCTCACGGTATACTGTTTAAGTGTCAGCCTCTCTCTGTTTTCAATGACAAGACTGGGCAAGCTGAATGTCAAAAAGTTTAATTGTCATCTGTGTGCGTGACTAGATCTCCAGTCAGCAGAATGTGCTGGAGAGATTTCCATCTCTGGGCAGAATCTTTTTTTTTTTTTAAGATTTATTTTATGTATGTGACTATACTGTCTCGGTTCAGACACACCAGAAGAGGGCTTCGGATCCCTTTAGAGATGATTGTGAGCCCCCATGTGGTTGCTATGAATTGAACTCGGGACCTCTGGAAAAGCAGCCACTGCTCTCAACCACTGAGCCATCTCTCCAGCCCTGGGCAAAATCTTAAAAGGAGAAAATGTCATTCTTTGTTGTTGCTTTCAGAGGTTGCAGCCTGTGCTGCTTGGCCATATTATTTTGGGCTTATGGCAAGTAGATCATCATAAAAGGGTATGGAAAAAAAGAAAAAATAGAACATTGTGGAAGGAAGTCTAAGTTAGGGTTTCTATGCTGTGAAGAAACACCATGACCATAGCATAGCTTTGTGTGTGTGTGTGTGTGTGTGTATGTGGGTGGGTGGGTGTGGGTGTGGGTGGGTGTGGTTTTTTGAGACAGGGTTTCTCTGTAGCCCTGGCTGTCCTGGTACTCACTCTGTAAACCAGGCTGGCCTCAAACTCAGAAATCCACCTGCCTCTGCCTCCCAAGTGCTGGGATTAAAGGTGTGCGCCACCACTGCCCTACTGACCATGGCATAGCTTACAAGGAAAACCTTTAATTGGGTTTAATTGGGGCTGACTTACAATGCCAGAGGTTCAGTCTGTTATCATCATTACAGGAAGCTTGCTAGCGTGCAGGTGGACATGCTCGGGAAGTAGCTGAGAGTTCTGTATCTTGATCCGCAGGCAGCAGAAGTAAATGCCACACTAAAGACGTCACAACAGGGCAAGGATCTACATCAATCTAAACTTTCGTCTTTGAAACAACAGGATAGAGTTATAAGATTAACTTTTATAAGAAGTTTCAGGATTCCAAAGCAGGGGAAATAGATGGTTTGCATCCCTCAAATGTATGTGTCTTCATGCTCACGGTACAGATGTTTAGAAAGCCTCAGAGTCTGAGTGTGATTAATTAACTCAGTTTCTAAGGTTCTTTGGTGCCTTGAAGTTTTCTGATATTTAAAACACGTTTAAATGGGAAATACAAAGAACCCTGTAATTTGAGGATTTAATGCAAATAGATGACTTTGGGAGTGCAAGACAAGAGAAGCAGAGCTGTGGCCATCACAGGAGAAGCAGAGCTGTGGTCATCACAGGAGAAGCAGCGCTGTGGTCATCACAGGGTGACGTGGTCCTGCCTGGACAGCCTGTGGCTCCTGCCCTCTTCCTGTGGTTATTTCTTGTAGCTCTGCTCTGTGCAGCTCACCAGCTTGTGCCTGCCTATCAGTCTCTGCCTGCCCCCCTCCAATTGCTTTTTTCTTGCTAATGATCCCAGCTTTCTGCTCTCTGTGGATGGTTTTGCTCTCACTTGTACATTAATAGGTTCCAGTCGCTCATTCTGTGACCTGCAGAGACATAGTTTGTCTTCTGTACTCTCCATATCCCAGGATAGTCTGGAAACTTGGAGTGCTCCTGGGAGCTCATCAGCTCCCTGCCACTTAGCCTGCTGTGCTTTCCACAATCCATAACTCTCTTAGAAATTCTGCCAGCCACAGATCTCAGTGATACGATGAAAACCCCGTCACCCTCTGCATCACCCCTGTCTGGCATCTGTCCGTAGGCTCACCCCTGTCTTCCTACCTCTACCATCTTCTCTCAGGTGACTTGATGCACCATTGCAGTCTGCTTGGGTCACTGAGGTGCAGCCCACATCAGCCTGGTAATGCTCAAGCCACCCTCCATATTAAAAAGTAGGATGCTCATCAGACCAGGTCTCTGCTGTAACTGCCAAAAGTAAATTCAGTCTGTGTTCCAAACAGTCAAAGGCAGAGAAATAAAATTAAGATAGTGACTAGGCTGGAATAGAAAATCCCAAGAACCAACTTCTGTGTTCAGCGTGTCCTTGGTGGGTGGCATGTGCCGGATATCCCATTGTTGCCATGGTAACTAGAGAAGAGCAGATGGTGCTGCAGCCAATGAGGGCCAGTAACTCCGTCAGCCTGACCCTACCAACCCTAAGAAAAGTGTGGGGTGAGAGAAGCATCACACAGGCAGAGACTACCCCTCTCCCGCTTCCTTTCTATGCTATGCAAAGGGACAACCCAGCCCTTACCAGCGCTAAGATGCAAGACTCAAGGGACCTACCTCCTATCTGGCTACTGCACCGCCAAACCACTCCCCACCCAATTGGCCTCAGCTGTTGTCCACAAGTGAACATCCCCCCAGCTCCACTCCACCCCACCCCCACCCTGCCTCATCTTTCCCTATCTGAGCCTCCTTTCCTGAATCTCAAGGGATTTTTGTCCCTCCATAACGCTCGGTATTTTAGACATTTATTTTCCTTCCATCTAGAAAACAAAGACAACCAAACATGCTGATTCACACCAAGTTTGTGTGACTAAGGAGACAACTTAACCACGAAAGTGCCAGAGCTAGAGATCCTTCTCTTCAGCCTTCATCGCTATCTTCAGCCTGCTGTGCAGACCTTCTGCAATCTCTCACCTCTGCAGCTCTCTCCCCGACTCTTCTCTCTCTCCTAGTGCTTGTCATTCACACCGAACATCAATTCGTTATTTGCTTCTAAGCAGTTCAGTATCTTTCCAGTGACTTATTTAACAGACACAGTATATATTTAACCACATCCACACAATCATGTCAGTTCCCACTCCATATAAGCACCCTGTAACCGGTAAGTTCTTCTCTTCCCTAATGTGGACTGGTTACAGTATCTCTGCTGAAAACATGACCTTTTATTCCTCATCCAGGTCTTCGCCCTGGCTGCTCTCTCTGTCATTGCTTCTGGAATTGTAGTGTATATACAGAATCACTTTGTTAAAGTGGAGACTGATTCAGCCAGCCTGGGAAAAACCTTAGCTTCTGCATTTTTAAGCTCATAAGGTGACACTTTAAGGGACAATGAAGTGTATGGAAGCACCCCCTCCTCTGTCTGGAGACCCCCATCCTTCCCTGACGGCGCTCACGGGTAGTAGCACCTGTCTGCTCCTTCTCTAGGGCTCTGGTTCCCCCAGCATCACAGTGACATTGCCTGCTGAGACTTCTCTCCTATTCCGGTGTGCCTCCCATGGGTAGCAGCTATCCTTAACACTGTGCCAATAACATGTAAAACATTACTAAATGAAAGCAGCAGACTCTATCATTGTACCAGCTACAATTCCTGAGGCACACTGGGGTTACAGGTGTGTGCTCGCCACATTCAGTCTTATGTGGGCTCTGGAGATCCAAACGCAGATCCGTCAGGAATTACTTTTTCCACTATGCCATCTCCACAGCGCCTCTGTTCCTGTTTCTGTTCCATTGCATTTGCTCCACTTACTAGCAAGTTGTTTACCTTTAGTAGCAAATTTTCCTGTTATAGCCCCTGTTTGGTGGACATTTCCTGAGAACACACAAATAAAAATCTACTTACCCTAGTCAGGGTAAGAACTCAGAATCAGTTGCCCCAGTGATTTAGTGGGCACGTGAGTTTAATTGGGGTTACATACAGGAGCATGGGTTACTTGTAGGCAGCTAAACCACTAAAGAAAAACTCTCTTCCAGCAGTTAAATGGTTGTATGTCCTCAGGGAGGGATAGGAGCCCTTCCCCTAGAAAAAGAGACAGTCGATGGGCCCAACCCGGTGCCGGTCTCTTGTCTCTTACTGATAACCACAGTTGCTAAGAATTCAAAAGGCAATAGTCATGTCACCCTAGAAAAAAAAGCCATTAGTAGGATAATTGCTCTATTACAACTCCAACACAAATTAGCATTTAATAGATATTTTGTTTGAAATTTTTCATTCTATCTATGGCAAGAAACATTACGATGTTCACTAAGTGAACCATTTATAAAGCAGAGGCAGGTCATGGCTCAGCAGGTCAAGGCATTTGATGCCAAGACAGAATATCCAACAATCTGTTTAATCCATAGAACCCATAAAGTCAAAGGACAAAACCAACTCCTAAGACTGACCTCTGTGTACCATGGCATGCGCACACCCATGCATAAATGATAGATAATAGGTGATGATAGATAGACAGACAGACAGACAGACAGATAGATCTAATAAATAAATGTGAGCACACACAATGCTTATAACAGATGTTTACTGAATGCACACATCCTTCCCACATGGTTTCCTTCTATACATGGTCCATGGCCCACGGTACAGCCCAGCTAAAAGGTTGTTGTCACCATACTTGCAGAGAATGATGAGGAGAAGGATGAGCTGCCATCTCTGGATAGACCCGGCTGGTACTCTCAAGGCAATGCTGCCCACCTTTACGAACTTCTAAAGAAAATGACCAGCAAGCCTGAACCCAAGGTAATTCCTGACTGAGGCAGAGTCCTTGATGTCCATGTGCAGATACAAATGGTGTGAACAGAGCCATGGGTGCAGATGGTTAACAATTGTATTCTGCCCCTCAGCACTGGCTACATCTCTCCTTTTGCCTCTTTGACTAGATGCAGTCTTGGTAGATACTTGGTCTTTATTTGTGACAGGGAAAAACAGATTCCAGAGAGGCCAGAGGTCTAGGAAGTACACAATTCATGCATGCACTGCCTGAGAATGACATTCTGATAATACCAAAGAATATTTTACACGTAAAACAAGGAGTGACTGTGACAATGCTGGCTAGCTTTTCCTCAAAGAGTTGTTTGCATCTGACCCCTTGGTCACATTGTCAGTGTTGGACATTGGTGTGTTTACAGCACTGTCCCTTCCTCTATGTGATGCATACCATGAGCCCAGTGAGCCGGAAGAATCACTGGTAGGCTAGCCGTGGTTCATTGGTACCTACTTTCTCGGCCTCCTGAGAACTATCCAAGGCGTCCGTAGATACTGGACCTGGGTGCGGAGCCTTGGTTCTTAGCTCTTAGCCTCACACCTTCTCCAAATGGAGGGGTGTGGTCCGTATCAGTAGAGCTTTGCCTAAGGATATTTGAGGCACTGTCCAAATTGTACATGCTGGAACTCATTCATGAGTTCCGTTTCAGCAGATCCAGAGCAAGTCCTCTTAAACAGTGGTTCTGATGCGTGTTCTTAGTAACAGGTAATCCCCTATAATAAGTTGTCAGTTTTAGTTCTATAGGCAGATTTAATTATAAACATATGAGAACACACAGGCTCACTTCTTCATGAGGAATATCAAATAAAATTGCTTCTCATATTCTACCTTCCTGCCATCTTCAACAAGCCTGTGAATCATGTAGGACCGATAATAGGTGTGTGAAATTATTTGTGGGAGTTTAAGACACTTGGGGTGGCTGCTGCCTTGTGGAGGGAGGGCGGGCGGGCCTTCCTCCGTGCCTCATTCAGAATGCTCTCTGATCACAGGTCGTTTACTTTGGTGACAGCATGCATTCGGACATTTTCCCAGCCCACCACTACACTAACTGGGAGACAGTCCTTATTCTTGAGGAGCTGCAGGGGCAGGAAATGGAGGAGCCTGAGGAAGCAGGGCCTCTGGAGAAAAGAGGGAAATATGAGGTAAGAACCTGTCTGTCCTTTTTGGGGCAGGGGACATGTGTGACAGTGTTTGAAAGCTAGAGTCTCCTTATGCTTGCTGACTGTAGAATCAGCTGGGATTGTGTTATTTGCCTGTAGTCCCTCATGGTAAATGAAACAAGAGGATCAGAATCTCAGGGGCAAGTTTTACACCAGTCTGGGCTTCATGTGATCCTGTCTCAAAAGAACTTATTCTGGTCTGACTGGATACCTTCATGTTTCTATCCTCTTTGCCCAAATCACTATTATTTAATGACTTCCACCTAAGTAGATAACTCTAGACAACCTAGTTGTATTGTCTGCTTTTAAGAGCCTGGTATGTGTCCTCATCATTCCATCATGGATGGGGAGAACTGTGTGAGGTCCCCCCTCTAACTGGGGACCTATTAGCAGTTAATGGCCAGAAGGGAAGGGGAGTCATTTTTTTCAATGATGTAGCCAATGATAAGTGGCCCATGATCCAGTAAATAAGCCCACACCCTTATTCATGCAAACAGCCCTGATGAAAGTCAGTGGGTCAGTTTTTAAAAGGACATGAAAGTAGAAGGGAGAATAGTGAGAAGAAGTAGTTCAGAAGAGGGGGCACGAGAAAAGAGGGTAAGGAAATGAATATAATCCAAATCCATAACTTACATGTGTGAAATAAAGGGGAAATACCAAAAAAAAAAGAAAAAAAAAAAGTAACCTGTCACGTATCTCTCTGCTTAGGTTTAAAAGTAAATGAAGCAATTGTATGCGTTTTCCCAGTATCTCGTGCCGTAAACCTGAGACTACGACTAATGAAGCCCAGATGGAACAATATAGAGCTCCGCCCAGTCTCTCTGAGAGGCACTGTACAAACAGCACCTCCCGAGAGTTTAGACCCAATGCTGCCTCCTGTGGAGTAGACAGAACTTAGAGATCTTTAGTCCCAGCAGAAAGAAAACAGTCTCTAGAGAAAGCTAAGAACTAGAGAGTCCCTTGTGGTTAAGAAAAATGCAGTTTTTCCAAATGTTAAGCATGTAATATATAAAGAGTCTCTCAGTTCAAAACAGTCACAGAAGGGTTTAATTACATATATTTCTAATCACTTTACTCAGTCTAAATGAACTTTTAAGAAATAAAATTAGTTAAAAGGAAATTCCCCAGATGATTTCAAAGCTGGCCTGAACTGGAATCCTGGCTATTAGTGCTATGCAGTCTGTACTATTTATTTTGCTACTTGAATTCAGTTTCTGCAGTGTTTTGCAGTAATTTCCAAGCTAAGTCCATCCCATAGGAGCTCCTTTTTGCCTCCCTTGACTTGTGGCAGGAAGCATAAAGACTGGGGACATCTCACATGGAACTTGATTAGCTTTTGCACAAAACTCCTTGGTACATCACTGATCTGCTCTTCTGCAGTAGAGCTTGGTGGCAGATGAGCAGAAATGTTACACATTAGTGATTTGGAGCACTACTAGAGTGACTGGGGAATAATTGTCTTCATAAATCAAAACCAAATTATCAGCCAATCAAATGTCATTCTTTAGAGTGAGAATTACTTGGAGCATCTCAATGCCATGCGGCCAGCCTTATGTTGAAGGAATGGAGAGGGAGCCCAAGGTTACCTGTGTTACTGAGCTTACTGTTCTAACTTACTTCTTCATTTTAACTAAAAAGAGAGTGCATCCTTTTGTTTTTCGAGACAGGGTTTCTCGGTTGTCCTGGAACTCACTCTGTAGACCAGGCTGGCCTCGAACTTAGAAATCTACCTGCCTCTGCCTCCCCCGCATGATTAAAGGCGTGCATCTCCATCACCTGGCAAGAATATTTTATTTTTAAATTTAGGTCCTGTCTTAGTTAGGGTTTTACTGCTGTGAACAGACACTATGACCAAGGCAACTCTCTTGTAAGGACAGCATTTAATTGGGGCTGGCTTATAGGTTCAGAGGTTCAGTCCATTATCATCATGGTAGGAAGCATGGCAGCATCCAGGCAGGCATGGTGCTGGAGGAGCTGAGAGTTCTGCATCTTCATCTGAAGGCTGCTAGTGGAAGACTCACTTCCACACAGCTAGGGTCATAAGCCCACACCCACAGTGACATGCCTACTTCAACAAGGCCACACCTCCTAACAGTGCTGCTCCCTGAGCCAAACTTATTCAAACCATCACAGGTCTAAAAGTAACTTACTTTTAATGGTGAGCATTTTTAACAAATAAGTAAACCCTTTATTTAGGGAAGGCCTATCCATTAAAGCCACAATGGGAATGTAATATATTTGAAGAAAGATTGAAGATTTTAGAACCTTCAAATTCTGAATCTTCAAATTATGCATGCTTAAGTAAAGTATATTCATATTCCCAGACTGAAAAATTCTAAAATCTGCATAACCCTTCTGGCCACAAGGAAGTCAGAAGGAGATATTCACTCAGTCTGTAACAATTGTGGTGGATAAAGTACAGGGCTCAGACAAGGTCCTTGGATCACATTCCAAGCCAACAGAGCATTCCAGTCAGCAATGAAAGGAGAAAAATATGATGGTCTCCTTCCTCATCCTTCACATAAAAGTGAACTCTGAAGAGGGATTATATGCCTGGAAATAAAGCCATACCCGTATGTTTATTAAGTTTGAAAAGATTGTTGTAATTGTGGTGACTTGAGTGGCTCCCACAGGCTCATATATTTGAGTACCTGTTCTCCAGTGGCTGGAACTGTTTACGATGGATTAGGGAGAGTGACCTTCCTGAGGAGTGAATAAGTTCCTCTGAAGCCACTCCCTAAGCTCGAGAACGCAAGCTTGCGCTGCAGCACCATGCCTGCCTGCCTGCTGCCATAGTGCCCACCATGCCTGCCTGTGCCATCCTCCCCACCATGCCTGCCTGTGCCATCCTCCCCTCCATGCCTGCCTGCTGCCATACTCCTCACCATGCCTGCCTGCTGCCATAGTGCCCACCATGCCTGCCTGCTGCCATCCTCCCCACCATGCCTGCCTGCTGCCATCCTCCCCACCATGCCTGCCTGCGCCTGCTGCCATCCTCCCCTCCATGCCTGCCTGCGCCTGCTGCCATAGTGCCCACCATGCCTGCCTGCGCCTGCTGCCATAGTGCCCACCATGCCTGCCTGCTGCCTGCTGCCATAGTGCTCACCATGCCTGCCTGTGCCATCCTCCTCACCATGCCTGCCTGCTGCCTGCTGCCATAGTGCCCACCATGTTGATCCTGGACTCTAACCCTAACTGTGAGCCCTCAATCCACCCTTCTGTAAGTTACCACAGTCAGGGTGTCTCTTCACAGCAGTACAAAGTAGCTGAGACAGTGACCTCATTGTAAGGAATGACTTCCCAGGTTACAGCTTGAAGGACAGAAAGAAGTAGGAACACGGCTAGGGAGATGGCTATAAGGACCCGAGTTCAGTCCTAAGAACCCATGTTTTCTTAACATTCCCTGGTGGCACATGTTTGTAATGGCTGCAAAGGGGCTCACTGGCCAGTCACTCTAACCAAATCAGTGAGCACCAGGTTCAATGGGAGAGCCTGTCTCAAAAACATAAGGTTGAGAGAGAAAAACACTCAGTATCCACCTCTGTCCTGTGCATGCACATGTACACACACACATGCACACACAGAAGTAAATAAGTACCTGGAATATACTTACCCCTTGGAAAATCCATGATGAAGAGTTTGTGGCTAGACCTAGAAATGGACATATTTATTTTCCAGTTCTCTTAATGAAGACCTAGAAAATATTCATAGGAAAAAAACAACAACCAGTAACCCAGATATGGTGATGCTCTTAAACTCAGCACTTGGGAGGCAAAGGCAGGCAGATTTCTATAAGTTCAAGGCCAGCCTGGTCTACATAGCAAGTTCCAGGCCAGTCAAGGATTCACAATGAGACCCTGTCTGTCAAATTCCAGTGCCTTGAGGGATCCCAAGTGAGCATCGCATTAATCAGGACACAGGCTTTTCACGCAACGCCAAAGCTAGATGGTGCATAGTTTATTCAAAGTTCCAACATCTTTTATACAGAAGGCAGAATAAAGGTTTCCCACAGCTTCTAGTTCTCACAAGCTGCTCTTTCCCTAGCAGGAGCTTCTCTTGGTTCGAGGTGACCCAAGCCTCCTTCAGACTGGGAAATCTGTCAGCAATCCAACTCTTAGCTGTGTCTTATAATTAAAAACAAAGTTGCTTTCTCATGAGAGAAGGATCATGAAGGCCACTTCCTCAGACATGCAGCGTAGGTGGCAGAAGACCAGGACTCCCTGCTTGGCAGAGTGTGTGTCCTTGGTATCCCAGCATGCTGAGAGTCACAAAGATCTATGTTGCCTCGCAATTAGCAAGCTAGGAGCAGTCACCGCACACCATTTCTCTATAGCTGTCAATAAGTTAAATCCATAGACAAATAAAATAGAAACTAGTCATTTTAAATCTTTATTGATGTATATTGGCTTCATGTTTCAGATACACTAAAAGCAATAAATAAGTTTTTATATTCTCACACTCTTCTAAAAGTCAAATACTAACAGAGAAAATTCCAATGAAGTGGGTTTTTAATTATCTTACAATATAGTAATACTAATAACGATGATAGTAGAAAAATTAGAATTATTTTAATCATAGAGAATATATAGTTTTTAGATTATGACAACTGACTTTTTTAAAAAATTTTTTTAGATTTATTTATTATTATATCTAAGTACACTGTAGCTGTCTTCAGACAGCCCCGGAAGAGGGCATCGGATCTCATTACGGATGGTTGTGAGCCACCATGTGGTTGCTGAGATTTGAACTCAGGACCTTCAGAAGAGCAGTCAGTGCTCTTACCCACTGAGCCATCTCTCCAGCTTTTCCTCCTTCTGTTCACTCAGTGAGTGGAGAACGCTTGCCCGAGCACTTCACTACGGATGCCATTCTAATCACATTGTTCCTTCCTCTTCCAAAGGGAAAGCCTCTGAACTCCTTGTCTAATAAATGGGGCTCATACTTTATCGACTCCGTCTCAAGTCGGGGGACTGCAGAAGAGTCCTTGGTTTATACCTGGTCCTCTAAGAGAATCAGCACCTACAGTACCATTGCAATTCCGAGCATTGAATCTATTGCAGGTAAGGGGAGATGCCTGTGAAGTCTCTCTGCCCATGAGAGTAGCCATTGGAGCCACTGTCTTCAAAGGGAGCTGTCTTCTCAAGTCATCGAGGGTTTTCCCTTTACTTTTGAGGTTATGATATAATGACATCATTCTTCGCTTCCTTTTCAATACCTCTCATATACCCCTCCTTGTACTCATTCAAATTCTTGGCCTCGTTCTTCACTGATTGTTACATGCATGCGCGCGTGCGTGCGTGCGTGCGTGCGTGTGTGTGTGTGCGTGTGTGTGTGTGTGTGTGTGTGTGTGTGTGTGCGCGCGCGCGCGTGCGTGTGTGTGTGTGTGTGTGTGCGCGTGTGCGTGTGTGCGTGTGTGTGTGTGTGCGTGTGCGTGTGTGTGCATGTGTGTGTTCCTAAATATATCCTGCTCAGTCTATATAATGAGTTACTCTTTAAGGGAAAGAGCTTCTACTTGTAGATATGGCAACCTAGTTCAGGATTCCCCCCCCCCCACTCCCCACCCTGCCCCTAGACGCACACCTTTCCAGAGTCAACTACAAAGGCTGGACATTTTAAAAATCTGTTTGAAGAAATGGGATACAGATTGGGAGAAGTACCAGGACAATATGCCTAGGAAGGCCAGGATGATGAGCCTGGCTTTGAGGCTACTTTCCCCACAGAGATTTGACTGAACCTTTCAGTAACTTCATGTAACCACTAAGATGGGAACCAAAAAAATGAGCCTGGTGAGCTCCTTCAAGTCTCTGTCATAAGGGTGAATTAAGGCAGAGCCACACTTTCACGGGGGCTGAGACTCAGCCTCAAACAGCTGAACAGCAAAATTGTCAGTTCCCCCAACAGTGCCTAGAGCCTCCATGTACTTGATGAGAACGGAAGTCCATTTCCTTTTGAGAAATATATTATTCTAAGACACAAATACTTCTTAAAAGTAATTCATATAATGTACAACCCAGAAGGAGACCACAAAAAGGAATATGAGGTTAGGAGACCACAAAAATAATAAAACAGCCAACTACAGAAAACAAAGGAATGGGACATTTTATAGAAATGTAAACACTAAGAGGGTGGAAATTTTTAATTAAATCTTTCAAAATCAAAATGGAGGTAGTAGTGAGCTGAGACACAGTGGAAGCGAATAGCTGTACTGGGGAAAGGCTCAAAGGAGACCAGCAGTGCAGCCCAGTGTCATGGAGAGCCTGCCTAGCATGTGCAAAGCCTGGGTTCAATTCCCAACATTGTGGGAGGGAGCCAGGCAGGAGACTCCGACAGCGGGATTAGGAGGACATAAAAGGATGAAGATTTTTGTAATTGGGCTCCAAGAGTCGCTATAGTCACGTGGAACAAATTAAATGCTTCGGGAAACATTTGTTATTAACCTGAGAATGACTTCTTAAGGCTAAGTTCCCAGTTCTCTGGAATATACATAGTAACTTAAAGTCTGAGACACTCTGGGCTGCCAGCCTTCTTCAGATGGAAACAATTCTGTCTTCGTTTATCTGAGAAGCCCACCCTGCTAATATAGAGGTGTTTTCGGTGTGGAGTTCGAGGATCCAGATCACTTCTAAATTTGGCTTGAAAAGGGACTTAAGGAGAAAAGAGCAGAATGCAGTTCTCTGCCCTCCCTTTGTGCTGGGCTCCTAGCTAATCACTTCTGCTTCCATCTCTGCTGCCCTGGAAGATTGCCTAAAGTCTCTGGGTTTTCTGCTGCCAGTAGCTAGCCTAGCCTGAACACACACACATGAAGAAAGCCTGTGGCAGAAAGTGGCTTCCCTCTTCGTTCATTGATCTTCCTTGGCATCGTGTATCCCTGGGTATCACCCTAGTGTTTATCTGTTTCTGTCCACTCTAGCTCCTTCTCCTCCAAGTCAGAACCCTGGATATGTGGTTAAGCTTCACATTCCTAAGTTGGAGCCAATGGTATCAGAGTGTATTTTCTACCTTATAGAATGAATACCAGGGAGAAAAGCAAGGTACTTACTGAGTTATCAGTAGGATGATGGTGGTGGCTCTAAGTTAGGTTTGATCTTCTAAAAGAACCTGTGTCAGTATACAAACTCAGTATGTCAGTATGTCCTTCTGAAATGGTATTTTGTTCTCAGGTGTTCCTTTTTGTTGTTGTTCAATGCTTACACATAAAACTAAAAACAGCCTTAAAATAATCTTTCTTACCAATATATATATATATATATATATATATATATATATATATATATATATGTATGTATATGTATATATCTGAAAAACTGTTAACAAAACCAATTTCTTTCAAAATAATTAAGAATTTTATTGGGGTGGTATAATAATAGAAGTCACTGGATTATTCTAAGATGCCCAGATGGGTATAAAAATTATCAAGTGTGGTTGTGAATAGTAAGAAAGTCAAAGAAAAATGAGTTTCTGTTCTAACTGTTCTAACGTGCATGCAGGTGCCTGTGACAGCCATCCAGTGTAGATGCTTGAACTGAGCGGGAGTGCTCTGGAAGAACAGTGAATGTTCGTAATCACAGAAGCATCTCCTGTCTCTCATTCTCACATTCTCAAAGTTCCTTCCCTGAACCCTAGGAGAGAACATGACAAGGCAGGCTTCTCTCAAGGGAGCTACTAAGCAGGTCAAACAAACTGAAACCAGCCCTTTGCTTGCTGGGAAACGTGGAGAGGGTACCAGTTCTGATGCTGGACACAGCTCCTCAAAATGTAACACAGTAATCACACTGAAAAAGTCGCATCTCCTACAGAACTGTAGCTCGGTTATGTCAGACTCAGTAGTTAGGCACTACCGTGTTACTTCAGAGTAAGAAAGGCAGCTCCAGGAAAAGGTGAGATGGCCGTGGCTTTCCACATACAAACAATACAATCTTTTATGACCTAGATCCTGCAGTTGAAGTTCCAAGAGGCACTCCATTTCTCTGTGTTGGTTTTGCCATGTGGGAATCTATTCATTTTTGTACACTCCATGTAAGTGTTCCACAGTTGGGGTAATATGGCTGATACAGTGTATTCATGACAGAATTTAAGAGAAAACTGCTACAATAAGCAGGAATCAGGAGGAGGGAGTTCTTGTTTCTCTTGTTCCAAGTAGCTAGCTGTCATCAGTGACTTCCCTACAGCAGAGATGCACTGTCTTCTTCTTGATGACTCCATCATCCCATGAATCACTAGGCTGCTGATCTCTGTTTTCAGAGTGAGTGTGTGTGTGTGTGTGTATGTGAGTGAGTGTGTGTGTGAGTGTGTGTGAGAGTGTGTGTGCGTGTGTGTGTGAGTGTGTGTGTGTGAGTGTGTGTGCGTGTGTGTGTGAGTGTGTGTGTGAGTGTGTATGAGTGTGTGTGTGAGTGAGAGTGTGTGTGTGTGAGTGTGTGTGTGTGAGTGTGTGTGAGTGTGTGTGTGTGAGTGTGTGTGAGAGAGAGTGTGAGTGTGAGTATGTGTGAGTGTGCGTGTGTGTATGAGTGTGTGAGTGAGTGTGAGAGTGTGTGTGAGTGCGCGTGCGTGTGTGCGCGCATGCGTGCGTGCGTGTGTGTTTGTGTGTGTGTGTGCGCGCGCGCGCGTGCGTGCGTGTGTGGGTGTGTGGGTGTGGGTGTGTGTGTGTGTGTGTGTGTTTTCTTCAGGCAGTCATCCACCTTTCCCTTGAGATAGGATCATTCACCAGTCTGAGACTAGGCTAGCTAGCTGGTCAACAAACTAGAGAGCTGTCTCTGTCTACCTCCTAACAGGGGATTACAAGTGCACACCACTGCACACAGGTCTTTAATATGGGTTCTGGGATCCAGCTCAGGTCTTTGTGGATCTAACAAGTACTTTACCAAATGAGCAATCTCCCCAGCTTCAAATTGCTTTTTTTTTAATTTATGTATATGTGAGGTCTGTGTGTGTGTGTGTGTGTGTGTGTAAGTCAGAAACGGGCTTCAGAGTCCTTGGGCTGGGAGGCATGGGAGTTTGTGAGCTACCTAATAGTTGTGCTGGGATTCAAATTCTGGTCCTCTCGATAAAACAGCGAGTGTTCTTAACCACTGAGCCATCTCTCTAGCTCCCTGGTTTTCTTTTTCTTTTCTTTTTTAAGTTTATTTTTATTATTTTAAATTATATGTGTCTGTGTGTATCTGTGTCTCTGATGGTATGTGCACATGAATACACATGTCCACAGAGGTGTCAGATCCCCTTGCAGTTAAAACACTTGTGAGCCACTTGATGTGGGTTCTGGGAACCGAACTTGGGTCCTGTAAGAGCAGTACATTTTCTTAACCTCTGAGCTATCTCTCTAACCACCCCTGCTTTTTAAGGTGTTGGTGGGGAGGGGTTCCAGACGAGGTCAACAGATCCCCGAATCTGGAATCATAGGTGGTTATAAACCACTTGATGTGGATGCTGGGGACCAAATTTAGAGCTTCAGGAAGAACAGCAGGTGATTTTCACTGTGGAGCCAACTTAGCAGGCCTCATATTTCTTAATAGGAAATTGTTGCTGTTACCATAGCAGTATTGCTGTTGCATGTTTCATAGTTATGTCGATCCTAATTGAATACTCAGGAGCCAGGCTATATGGTGTTTGCTAATGCTGACTGATCTCTTCACAGTAAACCCAGCTTTCTCTGACACTGGGAAAGCCATGTTCCTTCTTTCTACTCAGCAGTAGTTTTTCTGGTAAATATTAACTGCTTGAGTCTCATAGCTTCTCAGTGGCACCTAATAGAACATATAATTTAGGCCAGAGTTCTGGACACTTTGAGTAGTATGTCTAAATGTGTCTTGGAATATAGATTTCTTGCAAATTTTATATACTTATTCTACACTCTGCCAACCTGTGTATAGTACAAGTATCAAAATTATGAAACTGAAAAATAGAAACACTGAGTTATTTTATTCTTTTGTTTTGTTTTGTTTTTAACATTATATCATGTCCTCCTTTTCTTCCCTCTAAACCCTCCCAAATGTCCCTCTTTGCTCCTTAAAATTCACGGCTTCTGTTTTCATGAATTGCTGTTACATGTATATATACATATATCCCAAAATACATAAACCCAAGCCATTCAGTCTGTATAATGCTACTTGTTATCAACATGCTTTCAAGGCTGGCCGTTTGGTCCTGGAAAGCCCATGTGCGCCCTTCCCTGTACCTCCCACTTCCCGCATGCTTCAGTTATCTGTAGTCCTTTGTGTGTTGTGGAAACTTCATGGTCATTTCATCATCAACTTTAATGTGACTGTTATTGTTGTCATTGCTCAGCTTATCAAACACTGAATTTTAATCTATTTGTATTTATGAAAGGAGTTTGAGGGCTTATAAAACAAATCATTTTTTTCCTTTCCCCCCTCAGAGTTACCCCTGGACTACAAATTTACAAGATTCTCTACAAACAATTCAAAAACGGCTGGTTATTATCCCTTGGCTCATTATACCTTGGGTTCTCAAGACACAGACAGCAAAATAATCTCTACTGAAAAATGAACCAACCGTATGTACAGTAGACATACTGTTTAAGAAATGTTAATTTTCCACAGCAATGCAAATGTTTTATAAGAACAATTTTTCAATGAAAATTGACCAAATGGATACTTGTCAGTCTGTTTTTTTATATAAATCATTTTAATGTTTAACAATTCTTATTATATTAACATTTTTAGTACCCTAGACTAAAAGAGAACATGACTGATATTTTCTATGCCGGTAGTTTTGAGGATTCTCCCACGGTGATAAACACACACATGCCAGTGTGCATTTTTACGTCTGCCTGGCCCAGCATCTTCCAAAGCCTGGCCCGCCCGCAGTCTAATAGCAGCATAGAACCTGAAAATGAAAATCTGAATGCTGCATTCCAAACCTACTGAATCAGAAACCTTGGCAGTGGGGCAAGCAATGCTTTTAAGCAAGCGTCCAATAAATCGGATGCTCTATTATGATTTAAGCCCTGTGCTGAGTATTCATACTTTTAATTGAAAGTCTAACCTGAATTGATAACACCAGAGTCTAGTGAAAATAGGCTATTGTTCCAGGCTATTAGGCTTTTTGCTATTTCCATTTTTGCCCAAAATATATAAAAAGACATGATTTCTTAAGGTAATATTACCTCATTCCTTAGTATTTCAACTTCAGCTCTGTCCTTGGGAAAGGAGCTGAAAACCTTACTCTGCAGGTGCACAAGTGCACGTCAGGCCTGCAGGTGCATAGGTGCACGTCAGGCCTGCAGGTGCATAGGTGCACGTCAGGCCTGCAGGTGCATAGGTGCACGTCAGGTGCATAGGTGCACATCAGGTGCATAGGTGCACGTCAGGCCTGCAGGTGCATAGGTGCACGTCAGGCCTGCAGGTGCATAGGTGCACTCCAGGTCAGGATATGCTGTGTTCTGTGTGGTTTTCATTAGTGAACATGTGCATCAGATTATGTTTACACAAGATGTTCAGATTCAGTTGATGTCTGTAAGTCCCTGGGTCCTCTTTTGCCTGTTAATAACTTCACTGTCCATAATGGACAGGATTAGAAAATATTATCATTATTTTTTCTTGGAATTTAGCATATAAACACATGCACTGAAAAATAATTTTCTTAAAATTTCCAAATATTCAGATAAATACTAACTGTTCTATGAGGATGTGTTTCCCAGGGTAATTAAAAAGGAAACAGAACTTATTTCTTTACTATCAGTACCTTTGCTGTTGATCAATAAGAATACATATACAGAGATATATTTGATATTCAAAATGTCATTAGAATATTACAATGAGCACATGCAATCAAGCTTAGGGCCAAATAAATGATGATATCTATTGTATGCTTTAAGTAGAGATTTCACTTTGCTTTAAAATAAAGCTATTTTTCCTCATCGATGTTTGTATTTTTGAATAAGAATATTTTTCATTTATATTTGTCTGTTTTTATGTGTGCCTGTACCTGTATGTGTGTGTGTGTGTGTGCATGTGTGTATGTGTGTGTGCGTGTGTGTGTGTGGATGTGTGGGTGTGGGTGTGTGGGTGTGGGTGTGTGAGTATGTGTGTGTGCCTGTATGTGAGTTCCTGTGGGGGGGGGTGTGTATTTGTGTGTGTGTGCGTG
>NW_022196909.1:353823-356049 GCF_008632895.1 Mastomys coucha | reverse complement strand
CAAATCCCAGCAACCACATGGTGGCTCACAACCATCCGTAATGGGATCCGATGCCCTCTTCTGGTGTGGCTGAAGACAGCTACAGTGTACTTACATATAATAATAAATAAATCTTTAAAAAATATATTAAATGTTAAAAGGTTTTAAAAATTAAGTAGCATCACAAAAATTAAAAAGATGGAACTGGAAAGGTAGATGGCTCAGCATTTAAGAGTGCTTGCTGCCCTTGCAGACCTGGGCAGCACACAACCCCCCAGAACTCTAGTTCCAAGGGACCTGAAGCCCTCTTCTGGCCTCCTGGTCTCTATCGGGACCAGGCATCCTTACATAAAATGAATAAGATGTTTCTGATTAAAAAGAACACTAATGAAAAGCTGTTTGTTCTTATTATATCACTTTGATTTGTGTGTGTGCCTGCTTGTGTATATGTGCACATGCGTGCAGCTGCCCCTGTTGGTCAGAAGACACCCTGTGAAGCTGAGTTATAAATGATTGTGACCCACTAATATCTAGTGCCAGGAACCACATTGGAGTCCTCTCCAAGAGCAACGAGGGCTTCTAACTACTGAGCTATCTTTCTAGCTCATGTTTCTTCTTTCATAGTTACATGCACTAAAAAAGCATGGAACTTTCTGACACAACCACTAGTTAGGGGTGGGGGTGATAACCTAAGGACCTGTACCAATGTTCATCACTGTTTATACTGTTGTCAGTGGAAAAATACCTTGTGACCCATCATTTCCAGTTATGCTAAAGTACTGCCATTGGTGTGAGTCTTCTTAAGGGGCTTAGAGCCTTCTGAAACATACACTGTGGAATCTGTGAGTGCTACCTCATTTCCCTGCAACAGTGTGTGCTTTGAAAGGAGTACTCAGTTGTACGTACCTGTAATACTGCCACTTAGGGAGACAGAAGCAGGAGGACCAAGAGTTGGAGATCTGCCTGGGCTACACACATGGTGACACCCTGCCTTGGAAGACAAAACAGGTAACAGGAATACCCAAAATATGAGTCTGTGACTGAAACATATCTAAACACCTAAAAGATTTCACAACTTGAGTTTTGAGTAAGAGTTTTCTCTTGAGCCACTATTCATTAAAAGTTTAGAAGCTAAATACTTGTGCATTATCTGTATTAAGGTATGGATGCTATATTGTTTAGGAAAATGAAGAACCAAAACTTGAGCAAATGCATCAAAATTTCTGTTAAGTCAAAAATTGTCAAGAAGCTTGGTAGTCCCAGGCAGGTCTTGCTGACATAATTCTGGTCTCAGAGATGTGACAGAAGCCCAGCTTTCTTTTGCAAGTGGACCATCCCTGGTGGCCTCTGCTTTTTCCTGTCCTAGAGGTAGGCAGAATGTGCCACCTATGTTAGCATTCAGAGCCTGTGGTGATACATGGGCGGGTCCACAGACCTGTTGCCAGGGCAACAGCCACCATATTCCCAGAATCCGTTGGGGTCACCTCCTACCTTTACCTGCGAGACTACTACGTCACAACCCATATATATGGGACAATTACTCCATCTTGCTCGCTCTCTCTCTCTCTCTCTCTCTCTCTCTCTCTCTCTTTCTCCCCTCTCTTTCCGCGCCACTACTCCCTACTCCCTCTCAATTAAACCTCTTACACATGGAACTGTCTAGGCCCTAGTGTGATACTTGCAGGCGCCATTCCCTTTATTTTCAGCTTTAATGTGACAAAGGTGTTGTCATTCTGATGAGACAGCACCACTCACTTGCTGCAGGTTAACATGGCTTCTGTTCTGCTTTATCTCTGACTTGCCAAAGAGCTGGTCCATCCCTACAGTGCTGGGCCTGCTCTGTTCCCTTCCATTTGTTTTTCTTCCCCCGTTTTAGATCCTAATTTCCTTCCTACCTTTGACATAGTCTTAATACAAGATTTATGCTATATGTGTACATATGTATTGTTTATGTTGGATATAGCTCAGCTGTCTGTGCATTGCTTCAGAGCCCAAGCTGGCTTCCAACTCCAGCTCCTTGTCCCTCAGGCTCCCAAGAGCTGCCATCACAGGTTATACCACCACACCCAGCTCTCCGTGCAGCCTCAAAACCAGTCAGATAGTCTCTCATCTACTGGCTAATCATTTTGGTCTGCTCACTTCACGTTGTTCTGTGAATAAAAATGAAATGCTCCATCATTGCCCAGCTGTGTACTCGCCCAGACAGCTCCATCATTGCCCAGCTGTGTACTCGCCCAGACAGCTCCA
>NW_022196909.1:314472-353813 GCF_008632895.1 Mastomys coucha | reverse complement strand
ACCCGCCCAGACAGCTCCATCATTGCCCAGCTGTGTACTCGCCCAGACAGCAGAGAGCTTTTGGTTCACCTTTATTTGTTTATTTATTTTTGGTGCAGACGAGAAGTATAACAGTAACATATCTTTCCTTCGAGCACACAGGAGAAGACAAAGGACTAAGATCCTCGTTTAGCTGATAGCAGTTCTAGTCCTCACACTGGTTAAGAACATAATGCCAAGTATTACTTACTACAGCAAGAAATATCAGTAAGACGAGTTACTTTTTGAAACCACTTTTACAAGACATAGCAACATTTTCAAAAAATCTTCAGACTTCAGAGATCACATTGTGCGGATTGTACTAAGAACACAGCTCTATGTGAAGAGACACCAGAACAAGTTACTCTAGTGATGAATATTCACAGGCGTCTTCGTACTGCAAATGACAGGAATTCCAATGTTTGCACGTTTTCTCAATGATAAGTAAAAGGCAGGCTTGTGACAGTCAGTCCTGCCAGAGTAAGAGGGTCAAGCACAGTGGAGTGAGGAGTGCACACCACTCATCTCCCACAGACAAGGGTAGAGTTGAAAATTAGGACAAACTATAGGAAAATCCTTCAAGCATCTCTTTGTAAATCCCAGCCCACTGGATTGGCATCCCCCCCTCCACGCACTGGAACGTGCCTCAGGGACCCCTGCCCCCAACCCTGCTCCTTCCATATGTCAGTCATCACAGCGGAACTAGAAAAACTCACTCTGCAACAGGCTCTTCCCTCTAGTCCTCCTCTTAAAATCCCCAGCCTCCACTGAGGCTATTCATAACTCCTGGGCTCTGGGGAAGCCTCCAGCGAGGTCGGAAAGGGCTACAGCAAATCCAGACTCCTTACATCCCCACAGCCCTGAGAAGAGACTTGGAGTCTCCCTCCCACAATGCACCTACAGCCTGCTTCCTTTGTTAGGAAGGAAACAAGGAAGGAAATTCAAAAGCTGACAGGTAAGGGCCAAGGTCAGGCAAACAAAGATGTCGCACATTGTTGTTCTCTGGTCATGTCTACAGGCGGAGGCCCACAAAAGAGCTGCTGCCCTTTAGAACCCTGGGATAGGTGCACTCATTCACAGACTGCTCAGGGCAGGCACAGGGCCTGACATTGAGACTCTTCTTCCTCTTCTCCCAGATTCTCAAACTAGAGCTTAAGAAACACACAGCATCTGGTAAAATGGAGGGAAGAGTGGAGGTGGTCTCCCTGGAAATTTTTAGCCGTTGCTATGAGAAGGGTGGAGTAGTCAGGGCGGTGAGAGGTTTGGAGTCTGTTTTACAATACCTTTCCCAGCCTGCACACAACCAAGGGGAGAGCAAATAAAAAGCCTGCCATCTGTTTTGTTTTTCTGTCTCTGGGCTGTAACTGCTTCAAAGAGAAAGAAACGGGGAAGAAAAGACAAGAGCCAAAGACAGAAAGGTATAGCAAGCCCTATGGGCCACAATTTCTAACCACCCCAACCTAGGCAACTTTGACTTAACCAGAGTGGTGTGAACACACGAAGAGGAGGAGTTACCTCCTAAAGGTGCCTGGGTAAGGAATAACTTGTTGGTTAGGGCTCAGAAGAACTAAGTCCTGGAAGGGAGCCACTTCAGCTTTGCTTTGAGCACTGCCACATGTGACTACAGAACCTGCCCAGCAGCTAACCGAGCCATGGGAACTGGTACAGTAGGGGGTCCTATTGCTGCTTAGGAACTTAGGTCCTTAGCGAGTGCCTAAGGAACCACTTGGGCCTGTGCAAAGCTCAACCAAGACATAACTTGTGGGCAACTGCTTCTGTACTCACCAGTAACTGATCACCAGTAGCTGGTGACAGAAAACACTCCTCACCTGTCACTTCACTCCTACCTAGTAGTCACCCACCAGCCACCTGCTTGTTGTAAAATAACAAGCAGGGTAAAAGGCAGAGAGGTCCAGGAAGACAGCTAGAATCAGTCAGCAAATGCCTGCAATGTCCTGTTGGGCTAATGGCTGGCTTGGGATACAGTTCCGTCTTGCAGTGGTGAAACACACAGTTCTTCACAGTACAGAGATATCAGGAGCACAGCAGAAAGTATGAAGCCTGGCTAGTTCTTGGTAAGGACGTGTCAAGCTTTCTTGTGGCAGGGAACCACTTTAAAAAAAACAAAACCCTGAAAGATCATGTCACAGACAGGAACCAAGCCATGCAAAGGAAGGCAGTACAAACTACAGCACGCGAGCTTGCCATAGCAGCAGTGTGAAGGCCATGCACTTGGAACACCATTAACACTATGCAGAACACTGTGATGGCCCAGAGAAAGAAGAGCAAAGACTTGAAAGCCACAATCTTGAAACTACTGGAGACTTAGAAGAACCAAAGGGCACAATCCAACGGGAAGAGAAAGCAGACAGAGGCTGCATGCTGCTGGCCAAGCTCAGGAGGTGGGGAGGACTGCTGCAAGAGCTTCTCACGAGGGCAGAGCTTATCCAGACTGGAACCTGAAGGCCCTGGGGCTCTCCACTGGCTGCCTTGGTGGGACGCGAACTCCTCTGCGTGGCCCATCGCCCATCAGATAGTATTGTAGGGGATTGGACCACAGCTCCCCTTTGATAATTTCAGCTATTCTGTCGAATTCTAGGAGGCTGTGGTCTGAGAACCAGTTGAAGAAACTGGGAATCGTGTTGCCCTCCCTATTCCTGTGGATGTGGGCCTGGGGTTCCTGCCCCCGGTGCCAGCGGATTGGCGTTGAGAGGGACACCACTCGACCTGAGGATCTGCGCTCATATTCTTTGACCAGCCCCTCATTTCGAAAGTAGGGGTTGCTCTGGAAGATGAACTTAAATTTGCACCCTGTTCTTGGGTGCTTAAGCTCCTCCACCTCTAAGTTGATCATGTACCTCATCATGTCTTCATCTTGGCCACTGATCATTGGTGACAGCTGAGGGTGGTTCCGAAAAGCGGTGACCCAGAAACCTGGGATGTTTTGGATGATGAAACTTCTTCGCTGCATGTGGAGCCTTCTCATCCGGCCAAATTTGCGTTCCAGCTGGAGGAAGGCCCTGTCAGCCTGCGCATTCACATTTGACAGCTCCTGATCGATGGCCTCCAGCGAGTCCATGCAATTATTGATCTTCGGAGCTCTGGGACGAGTCTCCTCTTTCCCACCTCCAGCTACCTTTTTTTCCTTCTGTACCCCCTTCTTTTCCTGCATTGCCGCTCCGGCTTCTCCCTCCTTACCGGTGGCCGCAGAGATGGCGCACTTGGTAGTCGTCATTTCCTTGGTCTTCTTCGGTCCCGGCATCATCTGAGACCCCAGGCCTACCGCGCCACAGGCTTCCAGAGCTTTCAGCTTAGCAGAGCTGCGCGGCCCTTCAAGCTGACAGCCATTTTTACTGCTGTCGTCGGCTGCCACAGGGGCTGAGGGGGCGTCCCCGCCCTTGGATAGGGACAGAGCATCCTCCAGCCCCTCTCCCGCTGCCGCAGCACAGCTGTTCTCAGCCACTCCGAGGCCGAGCTCAGGGTCACAGTGCTCGGAGTCCAGGGCCGCGCCTCCCTCCGCACCGGCCTCACCTGCAGCCTCCAGCTCCCGCACCGTGTCGGTTTCCTCGTGGAGCCCCTGGTCCTGCTTCGGATCCAGATCTTCGGAGGCATGGGCGAGGGTCGTGGTGTTGGCGAGAGGTAGCTCGTCGTCCCCTTCTACGCCGTTCATCTTGGCAGCTGACAGCCCTGCAGAGGAGCTTGCCTTGTCCTCTGCAGACGCAGCGCAACACCGCAGTGAGTGCTTAGCTCCACCCTTTTCCTTTGGGGCTGGTGCTACCATGGCAACCTGTGACGTCAGGATACCAGCTGCAACTAACCGCAGCGCGAGAACTCGCAATCCAGGTAATTTTGTCTGTCAATCAAGTGTGTTCTTTTTGTCTTTTTAAATGATGCTGTATATTTAATATCATCTGGGAAACTGAGTACATAAATGGATGTCGAGTTATATTTTACGTCTATTCATAAGTCTCTAAATTAATTTCGACAGTATGTAAACCATGTCTCAAAATAAATTTTAAAATAAAACCTATTGTCTAATAAAGTCAGATTTCATCAAGCTTCCCAGGAATAGAGAAGGGAATTCACCATCCACATTCGATTCATGGCGCCTACTGAGGAATTGCGCAGAATCCATTTTTTTTTTTGGTGGGGGGGGAGAGGAGGGGTGTCGTCGCTGTTTTTATTTTCAAGCAAACAAGACATTGCAAAGGTTAATTTCGATTTCTGCAGAGATTTTGATGTTTGTATACATCGGCCGACATCTACAAAGCAGTTGGATATTTCTTCACTTTTAGATAAATTGTAAACTGTTCCTTATTTACAGGTGGCCACAACGCATGCCACATACACAGTTAGCCCTTGAGAATTACTGAAGGAAATCTAACCTCAGAGGATTTTAATTTCTAAAACGATACACTTTAGTCCTCCTTTGCCTTGGTTTATGACTTCAGGGTCTGCTTCGTGCCTGTGGATACGGAGCCAACTAACATTTGCCCAAATTTGCCTTTATGAAAGTAGAATCAATCAGGGGTTTCAGACACTTAAGCAATTGTGTCTTTAATTTATCTACTTAAAAAAGGTCATTCATTCAAGTCAATTTAGAAAATGTATTTATTTACTCAGTCATTTATTAAATTTATAAGTTATTTATTTATTTAATCATCACTGTCTCTCAGTTTGCTAAAGTCTGAGAACTCGGATGTTAATCCTTCAGGGTAGGAAAGAGCAAAGAGACTTAAAGATTGCGTATTTAATGTTTGGACTCCTATTAGAACAAAGCTTTGCAGCTCTTTGCCCTGGAAAATTGACTCCTCCCAGAGTATCTTAGGATTTAAAGAAAAACATTACCCTAAGAACGCTAGTGAGGGAAATGAGGGCACCTGGTTCACCTAAGACTCTGAGGCGGTGTGAACAACACATGGACTATCACACAGCTTGATTTTTTTCTTTCTACTCCAAAGTTGAGTGTCCTTACTCAAAGACAGTATGTGCAGACTGGCCTCTTCCTAGCCCTATCTCCCAAAAAAGGAAAGAAAAAAAGGAAAATTGTCAGGCGGTGGTGCACACGCCTTTAATCCCAGCCCTTGGGAGGCAGAGGCAGGCGGATTTCTGAGTTCGAGGCCAGCCTGGTCTACAGAGTGAGTTCCAGGACAGCCAGAGCTACAGGGAGAAACCCTGTCTCAAAAAAAAAAAAAAAAAAAAAAAAAAAAAAAAGAAAAAGAAAAAGAAAGAAAGAAAAAGGAAAATCAATTGATCAGTTATCTAAATAAAGTTAATGTACAGGTAAACAGTAATTATTTTTCTGTCCCCCTTTCCCTTTTATCTTGACAAATATTCTTTTTGCCTTACTGAGGTGAAATCAATTGCTAAGCTTTCTGTGTAAACACATAAATGCTGTGCTATGATCAACTCTGACTTTGGAGTTCTTCAACACTACGCTGCTTCTTTACCTAGAGACTCTTTACAAACACTCTTGACTTTAGCCTAAAGCAAGATGCAGAGAATAATCAAACACTGAACCGAGATGCCAGGCAATGCAGGCGGAAGAAAAAAGTGTGCAGTTACATCACTTCATAAAAAGGAGAAAATCACATGTGCACCTCTTTCTCTTGTATGTATCAGTGTTTTAAAGATTTGTTTTCTACTGCTGTAACACCTCTGCCTACATTATATTTATTATGTTATATAACAATTTATATTATGACTTTTTCTTTCTTGAAATTCAGTATATTATAATGAATAGAGAGGGGGTAGGGAGAGGGAAGACAGGAAGGAGATGGGGAGAGGGGAAGAGAGGCTGCAGCTCTCTTTGTAGCTCTGGCTATCCTGGAACTCACTATGCAGACCAAGCTGACCTCAAGATCAGATCTGCCTGTCTCCAAAGTGTTGGATCAAAGGTGTACACCTCCACACCATGTCTTTTTTTTTTTTTTAGTGTAATTTTTCATCAATGTAAGATCATTGTAGTTTAAAGATAAATGAAAGAATAATTTTAAATCTCTTTCAATATATAGATGCTGTGGCATGCATCTATAGTTAGATGGTTACATATATGGAATCAGCAATGTATGTTACCACCTGAATCACATGTATGATACTAGAGACATTAGTGGGATTTACTAAAATGAAGAGCAATGTTACAATAAAATTAAGTGGATATATTAGGTTTCAACAGTTTACATAGTCCATATCCCTCAATTCTAAGACACACTTAGCTTTATTTCAGCATCTCTAAAATGACAGTTTATGACACAGTGTTACCTTACAACTGTTGTCATAAGTCTAGCATTCACAATGTCATTGTCATTGTCTGTTGCCATAAGTCTAGCACTCAGAATGTAGTTGTCACTGTCTGGGCATACTGTGAATTTCGTTATTAGTCTCTGGATCATAATTGGACAGACGCAGCCTCTTGACATTTCAATCACCAAACTCTTCAAAACCATGTGAGGAAGGAGAGTGGGTGTTGTGTGTCACCTGGATGCTTTCTGCTGACATCTCCTGGCTAGAGCAAGACAGCACCGGAATCAACCTTGCAGGAGTGGAGCACAAGACTTTCATTAAACATTGGGACATCCTTAAGAATGCCAAACATTTAGATTTTTTTTTTTTTTTTTTTTTTGGTTTTTCGAGACAGGGTTTCTCTGTGTAATCCTGGCTGTCCTGGAACTCGCTCTGGAGACCAGACTGGCCTCAAACTCAGAAATCCGCCGCCTCTGCCTCCCAAGTGCTGGGATTAGAGGTGTGCACTACCACCGCAGGGTCTAGACTCTTAAAAAAAAAAAAAAAACAGCAAAACTTTATTATCTGATAGTCATACATGCCTGAACTTGAGAGGCAGAGGCAGAAGGACTGCTATACGTTTGAAACCAGCCCAGTCTACATGGTGATCTCTAAGCCCAACCAGAGCAACACATTAGGGCCCTATCTCAAATATAAAAAAAAGAAAGAAAGAAAGAGAAGAAAAAGAAAGAAGGATGGAAGGAAGGAAGAAAGGAAGGGAGGAAGGAAGGAAGGAAGGAAGGAAGGAAGGAAGGAAGGAAGAAATATTCAAAAATTATTCAAGGTACAAAGAGAGAGCAATACTGTTTGAGGAAACAAACACTAAGAATTATCATTCAAACTATGATTAAGGTTATTCTAACTGGGAATTAATCGGAATAATGAAACTACTTTTATTTTACTTATGGCTTTCATACATGTCCATGGGAAATACATAATAAGTCACATACATGTTTCCTTTGCAACAGGCACTGTGTCATTTTATTTAGAATGGTCTTAAACTTGCTGTGTAACTGAATACAATCTTGGTCTTCTTGACCTGCATCCGAAGATGCATGTCCAGTCAATAAAAAATACCTTTAAAGCCTCAAAGTCAGTCAAATATAAAATTAAAATCCTAAGAGTCAGAATGAAAACGTTTTGCTCGTAGGCTCAACAGCTTTCATCGTATGAGCTGGTAGAATGTACTTCACCATCGATGGTGTTGGAACAGACGAAACAGAAAATGACCTTCTGAGTGAGGCACATTCTGTCTTCACTGTGAAACCGTGCCAAGTGCTGCGTCTACAAATGTTTCATCAATGTAAAGGCTTCCCGCTGGACGACTACATTATAGAATGAACTGTCCCAATGACAAGCATCCCTTGGGCTCCAATAAATGCCCACACACTTACTGTAATAACCACAATTAGTCTCACAACTAAGTAGTAGTACATACACACACTGATTTTGGTTTTCTGTTTGTTGGTTTTGTTTTGTTGTTTTTTGTTTGGTTGGTTGGGTTTTTTTTATGTGTTTTGTGTTTTGTTTTGTTTTGTTTTTCCAGACAGGGTTTCTCTATGGAGCCCTGGCTATCCTGGAACTCACTCTGTAGACCAGGCTGGCCTTTAACTCTGCCTCCTGCATGCTGGGAATTAAAGACGGACCACAAGGGCCCATCTTGTTTGTTTAAAATTTATACATAAGGTATTTCCATTCCTGGTCCCTAGGGGAGAGGAAGCAGTTTAAGATAATATTAAAAATCTAACTGTCAGCATTTTATGTATAGTTTTCTCTATTCTGAAGAAAATATTTATAGCAATTTTAGATCACTTTAAGTCCACTGAAATAACTGTGGCAGGACTTTTCAGCATAAATTCAGTACTCTACCTATGAAGGCTGAATTATATAGTTGTTATTCTACTCAGTCTATCAGTATGAAAAATGAAAATTTTTTCATAGGCATATTTAGTTATGATGGTTTCCTGTAATATTTTTCATTAAGAACAAAGCAAAACAATCTTTTAACATTACATAAAGTGTAACAACTACACTTTATGTAATGTTAAAAGAAACCAAGGAGAAAAAATGAGACTGAATGACCTCATACCTGTATGGGTTGGTTATGCAAACATACTGTTATTTTGATTTTCTTGTTTTTATTGTTGTGACAACTTGAAATTACTCACTACACTTCCCTTACTGCTGATGAAACTGGAGGATTCACTAAAAGTAGTCACAGTCAACTTAGTAAACTCAAAATTTTATATTTAGCTATATTTTATGACAAAATTAGAAGCTGCCATAATAGGGTTCAAGCTTGAAATGAAAAACTCTGAGGCAGTGGTGGCGCACACCTTTAATCCCAGCACTTGGGAGGCAGAGGCAGGTGGATCGCTGTGAGTTCGAGGCCATCCTGGTCCACAGTGAATTCCAGGACAGTCAAGGCTACGTGAAGAAATCCCTTCTCAAAAACAAAGAAATAAAACACCCCAGCTAGGATAGGATTTCTTTGTTGACTGTCAACATATCTCATATAGTTACTGAGGGTGCTTTGAAGACAGATGATAAAAAGAGTTTGTGTAATCTAACAGAAGACAATGTAACCACTGCCCCAAATGTTTAAGGAAGTATCACTGCCAAAAACAACAACAAAAATGTATGCACAAAATCATTTAAAATTAGTAATATCGGGCTGGAGAGATGGCTCACTGGTTAAGAGCACTGACTGCTCTTCCAGAGGTCCTGAGTTCAAATCCCAGCAACCACATGGTGGCTCACAACCATCCATAATGAGGTCTGACGCCCTCTTCTGGTGCATCTGAAAACAGCTACAGTGTACTTACATATAATAAATAAATAAATCTTTTAAAAAAAATTAGTAATATCATGAAAATTGTCATCAATCTGTGAATTTTGCAATAACCAAGGAATTAATCACAGACGATTTAGAAATTTCTTTAAAGTGTTAATGTTGACAATTTAGAAATTAATGTTGATTATGGAGAGATCATTCACTTTTTAAAAGTAAGATGACTAAGTTGAGACCAAATGTTGAAAATATTTTATGGTTTTGGACATGTTATCAAGTCGTTTATGGAATTAAAAACTAAATTTGTGCCAGAACTTAACAATAAAAACTGGCTTATAGATTTAGTATTTTTATATTTAGCCTGTCGTTTAAGTGGGTTAAACATATATTCAAGATGAAAAGTAACTCATCAATAAAATGTTTCCAATCCAAATAGAAATACAAATGAAACTGAGATTATGGCAAGCTCAAATTAAGACAAACGACTTTATATTAATTTCAACACACAGACTGAGCAGTTCTATACACAGGAAAAAAAGGATGTAACCTTGCTTTTCAGTTTGATACTTTGAAAACAGATTTCAGGATTTCCGAGAAAGACATATTTTGGAAAATACAACTCTACTTTCAATCAACATAAATATGTTACTTGATAATTGCCAAATGAAACACATAAAGATTCAATCTAACACTCAATTTAAAATAGTGATTCTTTTTAATATGACCCAGAGAAGCCAAATTTGGACATCTCCAACCCTAGAACGTGAGTAAACACGGTCGGTTAACCCTGCTTCCAGAATTTCTCTCTCAGCCTCCAGTTGAGCATTTCCGATAAGATCCATAGTGTTCTTGCTGCTAGACTAGAGAGCTACCTTTAAAAACTCACTGCTTAGGGTGATGGGGAGCGACAGATTAGAGCTGAAGCTGCCAGAGAGACGGTCTTGTGAACATGGAAGATTCTCGTTCTAGCGATACCCTCTGGAAAGTACATTTGAGTCTATCAATACTATTTGGAAGAGATGCACCCTGAGCAGGCCTCATGACAGTGAGCAGGTGCCTGCATCTCTTCATTTGTAAGTTGGACTCTTCAGTAAGATCAGTTTTGGCCTGGTACTAACCAATGAAACTTTAAAGACTTAAACAGGTATGATTTCCTGGTTCTTTTATCTTTTTATTTAATATTGATTTGTTTTTATCTTATGAGTATTTCACCTGCACACATGTAAACAAAAAAATAGCATCAGATGACCTGAAATTCGAGTTAGAAAAGGTTGTGAACTGCTGTGTAGGTGCTAGCAATCAAACCCAGATCTTCTGCAAGAACTCCACCCCATCTCACCTTTTCTGTTCCTGATTTTGTTTTTTGAGACAGGGCTTGTGTAGACCTGGCTGACATAGAACTCCCTCTGTAGACCAGCCTGACTTCAAACTCTCAGAGATGTGCCTGCCTCTGCCTTCCAAGTGCTGGGATTAAAGGCGTGCGCCACCACTGCCCAGCTCCCCTTGCCTGAGGGGAGATATACTCATGTTATTCTCTCTTGCTGGTGAGTAATGTTCTCTGAAGAGTTCTGGAAGGCCAAACCTCTGAGTCAGTTTGACAAAATGGAAGGAAACATGTTCACCTACTTGAATTCAAAGCAGTAAACCCGGCTGCATCTTAGGGTCTAATTAATTTGGGTGAAATTCCAGATATCAAATTTCAAAGCATGTATAGATTACATGAGAAGGGGTGGGAAAATTTGTTACATACCGTAATAAGTACGGTGCTGATACGCTCAGCCGAATGTCTCCATTATAACTTGTTAATATTTAGAATCTTTTAGCAGTGTCAGACATAGGAGCAGCTCATGGATGTGTGCTATTGTTGCCCTCTCTGCAACCTCATGGTGTACCATCCAAAGCATCTTGGGACGTCAGCTGATAATGGAGCTCTCTACATTATAAGGAAACTGACCCTCAAAGAAGCAGATCACTTTTTGGGAGGCAGGGGCAGGAGAATTTCTGAGTTCGAGGCCAGCCTGGTCTACAGAGTGAGCTCCAGGACAGCCAGGACTGCACAGAGAAACCCTGTTTTGAAAAAAAAAAGGAGAAGAAGAAGAAGAAGTAGATCACTTTGGTTAATAGTCTGTGTGAGAATTCTTTTTAAAGCTATTTAAGCCCAATGTGAAACAAGTAACTAACTGATCCATCATGCGATTGCTAAGTCATCTAGATATTCATAAAAATTAGTAACTTGTCTAAATGATCCATTTCATTTTTAATTGGCCTGAATTCTCCCATGCATTTACAAAGAAATTTCATTAAATAAAAATGAAGCTAGAAATGTAAACATACACGTTTCAGCGTGGCATTCTAGTTTCTCTTCCTGTTGCTGTGATAAACACATGGTATAGCCACAAGCAATGTGGTAAACGTGGTAGTTTGAACAGGTTTGCCCCCCATAGGTTCATGTGTTTCAATGCTTAGCCATAAGAAGTGGCTCTATTAGGAGGTGTGGCCACTGGAGTAGGTGTGGCCTTCTTGGAGGAAGTATGTCACTATGTGCTAGGCTTTGAGGCCTCCTATGATCAAGCTCTGCCCAGTCTCCAAGCTGCCAAGAGTCCCCTCCTGGCTGCCTTTGGATCAAGCTGTAGACCTCTTGGCTCCTCCAGCACTCTATCTGCCTGTCTATGGATGCCATGCTTTCTGCCATGATAATGGACTAAACCTCTGAGATTGTAAGCCAGCTCTAACTGTTTTCTTTTAGAGTTGCATTAGTCACGGTGTCTCTTCACAGCAATGAAATCCTAACTAAGACAGTAAGGAAAAGGCTTATTTCAGCTTCTAGGTCCATCATCAAGGGAGGCAGGAACTGAAGCAGAAACCATGGAAGAGTACAGCTTATTGGCTTGCTCAGCTTTCTTTCTTATGTGGCCAGGCCTCACCTGTCTAGAGTGGCATTGCCCACAGTGGGCCATACCAATTATCAATTTAGAAAATGACCCATAGACATGGCCACAAGCCAATCTGATCTGAACAGTTTTTCAAGTGAAGTTCCTTCTACCCAACTTACTCCAGGTTTGTGTCAAGTTCACAACTGTAGCTGACTATGACATGTGGGTGGGTCTTCAGAATCTCTGAAGTCAAGAGGGATGGCTGAAGGCAATGCAGTGGATCAAAGTAGCACTAAGCCGTGAAGAAAGTACTGCTCCCAAGTTATTCTTTTATTCATAAAATGCTCATATAGGGGCTTGGAGACTTACCTCAGCGGTAGAGTGCTTGCCTAGAAAGCACAAGATTCTACGTTAGGTCCTCAGCTCTGAATAAAACAAAACAGACAAGCAAACAAAAAACATGCTCAAACAACTGTGCTTTTATAGTCTAGGACTCAATAGTAAAAAAAAGTGAGAAGTTGCCACCATCTTTGATGCTTCCTCTTTGACAGTTTGGTTCCCCCTAAGTTTGTTCCTGTATACTTTTTAGGGATGAGCAATATTGAGTTTTAAGGAGGAAAACACCAAACAAATGATTGTCTCTTCACTGAGTAAGTTCCTCAATATCAGAGACAGCCTGTACATCATCTCATTTAATCCTAAAATTGTAAGACTACACTACTTTTTTTTTTAAGATGTATTTATTTATTTTACGTATGTGAGTACACTGTAGCTGTCTTCAGACACACCAGAAAAGGGCGTTAGACCTCATTACAGATGGTTGTGAGCCACCATGTGGTTGCTGGGATTTGAACTCAGTACCTTCAGAAGAGCAGTCAGTGCTCTTACCCGCTGAGCCATCTCTCCAGCCCCTACACTGCTTTTCAAAAGCAAACTACGTTCCTTTGTGTAGTAAGCACTCATGAAAGTGGCCTGATACAATGCCAAGCCCAGATTTGTGGTCGCTAAACAACTGTTAAAATACAAAGCCCGTGTTAACAAATACAATGCCACTGTATTATACAGCATATGCCTAGAGCATAATATCCTATTTTCAGGGTTAATTTTCAGTTATTACAATGTCTGTTTTTGTTTTTGTTTTTTCGAGACAGGGTTTCTCTGTATAGCCCTGGCTATCCTGCAACTCAACTCTGTAGACCAGGCTGGCCTCGAACTCAGAAATCCACCAGCCTCTGCCTCCCAAGTGCTGGAATTAAAGGCGTGCGCCACCACTGCCCAGCTCTATTACAATGTCTGAAATAAGTAATTTCTGAATATACTGCATATCTCTAAATTAGATAATACAGAACTATTTTATTCTAGAAAATATATGAATCTACACTAATCTTTAGAATTTGTTAGAATCTAGAGAATATAAACCATAGAGAGTTACTTAGTACTCAATCTACTCTACATATATCCAGAAATAGAGTTGCATACTACATTTTAAAAGTAACTCATTGTATCTTAGGTATTCAAGTTAGTAAAAATATCTCACCCTCTTTAACCCACTATTCTTTACTGATCTTCATTTCAGCCAGGTAACCCTTGACTTACACAGAAACACATGCAGTGATACTGTTTAACTCTGGTTTTGAGGGGTTTTTTTAAAGATTTTTTTTTTTAAAGTTTTAAAGATTTGGCATCTCAGTGTGTGTGTAGCTCTTCCAAGTGTGGGGCTAGAGAGATGGCTCAGCAGTTAAAAGCACTGACTGCTCTGTGATCTGATGATCTGAGATCTGATGCCCTCTTCTGGGGTGCCTGAAGACAGCTACAGTGTACTTATAAATAAATAAATCTTTACAAAAAAAAAAAAGTCAGGCAGTGGTGGCACACACCTTTAATCCCAGCACTTGGGAGGCAGAGGCAGGTGGATTTCTGAGTTCGAGGCCAGCCTGGTCTACAGAGTGAGTTCCAGGACAGCCTAGGCTACACAGAGAAACCCTGTCTCAAAAAACAAACAAACAAGAAAAGATTTATTTTTATGTCTGAGTGCATTGTTGCTGTCTTCAGACACACCAGGAGAGAGCATTCATCCCATTACAGATGGTTGTGAGCCACCATGTGATTCCATTACAGATGACTGTGAGCCACCATGTGATTCCATTACAGATGGTTGTGAGCCACCATGTGATTGCTGGGAATTGCTGGGAAGGTTCTCTGGAAGATAGCTCAGCGGTTAAGAGCACCAGACTGTTCTTCCAGAGGTCCTGAGTTCAATTCCCAGCGAGCACATGGTGGCTCACAACCATCTGTAATGGGATCTGATGCCCTCTTCTGGTGTGTCTGAGGAGAGCAACAGTGAACTCAAAGAAAATTTTACTATTTATCAAATAGCTTTGCAAATTCTTTTGATGTCAATTTTACTAATGCTTTTAGAAATGTCACCATGGTTTTTAAGGTAAGATACCAAAATAATTCTCCCATTACTTCAAGTCTTTCCGGGCACTTTCTTCTGTCATCTGAGTGGTTCGTTTTGTCATTCTATAATTTGCTGACAACTATGTGCAAAACACAGTAGCTGCACTAAAGAACTAAAATACCCTTAGCTCTATTTTCACAAAGTTTCTAAACTCTGAAGAAAGTAAAAGTGAAAATGTGAAATAATATCTTTCTTTACTTACTGTATTATGGTATTGTTTGCATATCAGGTCTGATAATGTTTTATCACTGAAAGGAATGGAATGTATCCATTTTCCTTCTCAAGACCTAGCAGAGCAGGGCGGTGGTGGTGCACGCCTTTAATCCCAGTGCTTGGGAGGCAGAGGCAGGTGGATTTCTGAGTTCAGAGGCCACCCTGGTCTACAGAGTGAGTTCCAGGACAGCCAGGGCTACACAGAGAAACCCTGTCTCGGAAAAACAAAAAAACAAAAAAACAAACAAACAAACAAAAAGACCTAGCAGAATGCCTTAATAAAAACTTATGTAATTCACCACAATGAGTAATTATGTTATTTTCCAGCCACAGGGATTCCTAAAAAGGTTATCTCATAGTGGGGAACATAAATAATACAAGGCAGAGAAGTTACCATAATAGGCCTTGAAGTATTTGACAAATGCAAGATAATAAAGTTAAGAAAATATTTTCACAGATGAAAAGGTCTAAGAATAGTATTATATGGTAAGTATTTTATAAGTGTCTGCTTATGAAAAGTATATTTGAATAACACATGAAAATATCCTCTGTGGAGACAGAAATTGTGAACCTGAAGAAGTGAAGATATGATGATACTGCACAAGTTGTGTGGGAAGATCTGAAATCTCAGTAAGCAGCTGCACCTGTCAACCTTCTAAAGCAACAATGGCAGTAAGAACTCTTCAAGCAGGAGAAACATTACTGTGTTCCCTTGGTGCCTCTGGGATGTTGGCTGTTCATTTAAGGAACTGAATAAGTCAACAATCTTGTCAATTATACAAACCCACTATGTCAGGTTTATGGCCAGGGTGAGGGGAAAAAAAAAAAAAGCCATGTAACAGGTGCCATGCCTTTATTTACTATCATGCATAAAAATGGCAACGAAAATACTCACTCATAGTACAGTGCTAATCTGACAAAGTACTTTTAAAACTATATCAAGACAATCAAGTCACATATTTACTTTTACATGAAAACAATAATTTGACACATTTGATAAAGACTAAATTATCCAAACTGTTTCTAAGAATTTGGATTAATATGGAAAACTGTACAAATACTCACGTCTCAGTATTGTAAAGACTACTGTTAGCAGGGCGGTGGTGGTGCACGCCTTTAATCCCAGCACTTGGGAGGCAGAAGCAGGCAGATTTCTGAATTCAAGGCTAGCCTGGTCTACAGAGTGAGTTCCAGGACAGCCAGAGCTACACAGAGAAACCCTGTCTCAAAAAAACAAAACAAAAAGACTACTGTTTTACAATATTCCAAATGGTTCCAAATGAATGCAAGCAAAAGTGTTTAAATTTTTCCAGTAAGTAGAAACAAGTAGTATTTTACTAAATATTGGTAAAATATGGGCCCAATATTACACTTTCACTTTTATCAGATCTCATATAGAGAGGAAAATACCCCAACTTGCACTATTGGCAACATTCAACACTCAGAGAAAGTATTTTACCTGAGAAGTTATTTCTCTTCCCATCACCAGATGGACCAAGATGTGAAATCTGTGTCCTGTCTTCATCCTCTGACTTATTTTGATTCTAAGCCTTTTCAGCTCACTATCCCTGCTTAGAATACCCATCAAAACCTCTTTAGTTCTCCCACACAGTATTAGGAAGAGCTCAGCTGTTCCCATCTAGTTTCTCCCTAGAAGCTTTTTAGGGCTTGCTAATCAGGCTGGGGAGTGGTGAGAGGAGACAAGGCAGAGTTGTTTCCTCTTTTACAGAGCATCCTCTCAGGAAATGCTAAGTATAAATCAACCACAACTCCTGATCTTACAGACGTTTCTGAACAACGTTAAATAACAGGAGAAAGGTGGGAGAGTGAGGATGAGGAGCAGTGGCAAACACAACGGAGTGTGGGATAGCCTAGAGAGGTGCCAAAAAGGCCAAAAAGAAGGTGGCCCACTCCTGCAACAACCTTTAGGCCCAGCAACTGTCCGAAAACTTCGTGCCCACATTGCCACACGCTGAACAGATAAATAGAAGGGCCCCGGATAAAGCGATAAAGCAAGACATCTAGGTGGCAGTAAACTGTAACACTGAAAACAACAGGGTTCAAACTGTGTAAAGGCAGTGTAATACACAGTCTCATTGTTAAGCTTAGAAAGGGTACAAGCCATTGCCATGAACCAGCGGATTCTAATTCAGAACAGCATGAGGGCCATGAGAAAGCAGAAGCGTGTCCACAGTCATAATCTCAAGGTGGAGAGACCATCCAGACAGAAGGTGCAGAAAAGTCAGGAGGAAAGAAAGCAAAATGCTGCGTACCCGTTGCATTTGCTCCAGCCGCATTTTCAAACGCAAAGATTAACCTGACTGGAAGCCAAAAGGCCTGGGAATCTCCACTGGCTCCCTTATCGGGCGACGTCGGGGTCTACGGATTCCTTCACGACACAGGTAGTACTGCAGCGGGTTTGGCCACAGGTCCTCTTTGATAATCTCAGCGATTCTGTCGGACTCTGGAACGCTGTGGTCCGAGAACCAGGTGAAGAAGCTGCAGATGAGGTCTTGGTTTCTGCGAATGAAGGACTGGGGCTCATGCCCCCTCCGCCATACGATTGGAGTGGAAAGAGACACCACTCGACCAGATGGTCTCACTTCATATTCCTTGACAATCAGCTTGTTTCTGAAGTAGGGGTTTCTTCGAAAAAAGAACTTGAACTTGCAGCCAGTCTTAGGGTGTCTCAGTTCTTTCACCTCCAGATTGGTCACGTACCTTAACATGTCTGCATCTCGACCCCTAACCATGGCGGACAACTGAGGGTGGTTCCGGAAGGCAGTCATCCAGAACCCGGGGATGTTCTGAATGATGTAGTTCCTCCGTTCCAGGTAGTGTCGCCGCATTCGCCCAAACTTCTGCTCCAGATGTTGGAAGGCCCTGTCGGCCTGAGCATTCACAGTGTCCAGCTCCAGCTGGATGGCCTCCAGCGGGTTGGTGCGAAGATCTATGCCCAGATGCCAGAGCCCTGCCTCCTCCTGCGCCCCGCTCGCTCCTCCGCTCGCCTCCAGCATCTCCGCTTCTTCACCCGCGGCCTTCTGCACCTGCACCACCTCCATGGCCTCCTCCGCTCCCCGAGTCTCCGGGGCCTCCTCCGCTTCCCGAGTCTCCGGGGCCTCCTCCTCTCCCCGAGTCTCCGGGGCCTCCTCCGCTCCCCGAGTCTCCGGGGCCTCCTCCGCTCCCCGAGTCTCCGGGGCCTCCTCCGCTCCCCGAGTCTCCGGGGCCTCCTCCGCTCCCCGAGTCTCCGGGGCCTCCTCCGCTCCCCGAGTCTCCGGGGCCTCCTCCGCTCCCCGAGTCTCCGGAGCCTCCTCCGCTCCCCGAGTCTCCGGGGCCTCCTCCGCTCCCTGCGATGCCGATGCCGTGAACGCCGCCGCCGCGGCCCCCAGCATCTGGGGGTCCAGGCCCGCGACACCCCGAGGCGCCGCGCTGCCCACGATCACTGCTTTCTCCTCGCCGAGCGGCGGGCGCCGGCTTGGGGTCTCCTCGTCCCGCTCCGGGTGGCTCATGTCGGGTCCGGTGGCGCAGACCTCGGTTTACACAAACACAGCAACCCTCACGGTCCACGCAGCCCCGGCCCCGCCCCTCGCTGTCTCTGGCGCAGTGACGTCAGAGGCTCCGCCCGCGAGTCTCGCGAGAGCCTGCGGCGCGGCTGATTGGTTCTTCGGATGGGGCTGACTTCCGTGTTTGGCTTCTGCGAAGCCAGCGGGTTGCGCTTGTCAACGTTTGTTTTCGTAAAGGGTTGCAAAGGCGGCGGCGAGGCTTGTGGGAACTTCCCCGGCACGCGGGCTGCAGGCGTGCGTCCGTGTGTCCGTCTGTGTGTGTGTCTGTCTGTGTGTGTGTCTGTCCGTGTGCGCACAGTCTTTGCACTGCCCGCCGTCCACACTCTGCAAACATGTTCATCCACCTTCCACTTTTGTGAAACGGTAAAAATGCCGCCTGGTATTCGAAAAAGCTAGGAGCCAAAATGTATGTATTTAACCAAGGTGAATGGCATGTTCTCCCCATGCAGTCTAGCCTGCGGTGATGGCCCTCGCCGGACGTCTCAAGGCTCTGGCGCTGACAAGGGTCGTTGACTTGGAGGCTAGCCTGGGCTGCATACACGTTGGCTCAAAGTAGTAAGAAAAGCGCAGCTCTGACGTCACTGGGAACGGAGATCCGTGGGTTTGGGTTGGGAATTGTTCCTTTTGGAAGATATTTCGTGGTTATAATCAATGACTGTGTGACACTGGGATCCGCACCCCATCGTATAGTTCGCAGAACAATCCTGTGATGTATTAAGATACCCATTTTATTGAGACAAGGAGAAACTGGGTCTCTTACTAAAATGACATAAGAAATGACTGAGCCATGACTTGAGCCTAGGAGGTTTGATTCCGAGGCTCTCTGAACAGGATGTGACGTCACTGCGAGGCATAAGCATAAATGCATAGTCAATGTCAAGGTGATACATATTTTCCCCCACCTCCTTTCCTCATCCATAAATAAATTAATATTTAAGAACACGTTCATTTCCTTTCTGTTTTGAGAAAAGGACGGTAGTTTTCATGGTCCTCAAATTCAAATTTACCAGAACAAATGTCACCTTCCGTATAACAAATATTTCCAAAACACCATTTAACTTCTTTCGATAAAGTTCATAGACAATATAACCCAGCTACACACACAAGTAGAAAGTTTAACAATTTTACTACAAAGCCTGTTGTAGGGTGGCGATTTTAGTATAGCAAAGGGGTCACCTACTTAGGTTCTTATAAGAACTATATGACGTGGCATTTATCACAGTGGTAAACGCACCAATAAGAATAGCGTGGTTAGAAAATTACACGTCTCATAAAAGTCACTGCGGATGGAGAGTGACACAGATGAGGTCTTCTGAAACTGAATCCCAGTTTCGGTGAAGTTCTGGGTAAACAATGCCCCCATTCTCCCCGTTGCACTGTTTCTTTCGCACAGAGAAATGAATTTCCACTGTTAAATACTTGCTAGGCATGTTATTCCCAACGACTGTCACTAGAGGGAGCCACTTGTCCTCTAGAAACTGATGCTGCTCCACTATTTCAAATAACTGTTAATACTTACAATGGAAACTATCGTTTATATTTTAGAACTCCAATATGAAGATGACACAAGATGTATAAAGTAAAAAATGATATATAGCCGGGCAGTGGTGGCGCACGCCTTTAATCCCAGCACTTGGGAGGCAGAGGCAGGTGGATTTCTGAGTTTGAGGCCAGCCTGGTCTACAGAATGAGTTCCAGGACAGCCAGAGCTACACAGAGAAACCCTGTCCCGAAAAACCAAACATTTTATACTGAAGCTTACATGTATTTTAATTAAATTTTTGTACTCTAACAATGATTTCCTATAGAGCATTAATGCATTCATTCAGATAAGGGTATTGAGTGTATGCTTTATGGAGGAAATGAGCTTGACTTGGTTCCTGCTTTGGATAAGGGCTGACTGACCAACCAGCACAGTCAGTCAGCAGGTTCTCCAGGACAGGAGTGAAGGTTAAAGAGAAACAGACAGTTAGACAACACTGTAGCATGACCCCAGCCAGTTCTGAGGCTGAGGCGGGTTATTTTTTTCCAGTCTGCCATTTTAATTAATGCATGTAATAAGTCATTTCTAGGTGGAGGAACAAGCAAGACAAGCTAAGAAACAAGCAAACCAGTAAACAAAGTCCCTTGATCACTATTTCTAAGAGCTTATCAGGATGACCAAGATGGCTGAGCCTACTTCCTTGTCCTAGGCCAGAGTCACATTCTTGCCTGAACTTACTTCCCTGTTCTAGCCTAAAATTAGATTCCAGCCGAGACTTCCTTGTCATGGCCCACTGTCAGATACCTGCCCAGCGGCCCCAAAGCTCTCCACAGCTGACCAGCTTGAGAAAGAGGTGAATCCTGGGGACATACGAAGCATATTTGCACAGTACCCCAGCTACTGTACACTTGTCCATGTGGCTACTACTGTTGAAATGAAGTTGTTATCTCATCAGTCACACTTACTTCATTTAATATGCTGAATGGTAACATATGAGAAATGGCTGCTAAATTGAAGAGCACACATCCCTTATTAGTTTGGTTGGACATTTTTCTAGACACAGCATCATGGTAGGGGAAAGAAGGATTGCTGGAACTAAAATGACCTACAAAGAGACTGCAAAGACACCACTTATAAATGCTTTATTCAGAAAAAATAATGGAACCCATTCTTTAGTTCACATTATTAGAAGTATATATATGTGCGTATGTGTAATATATAATACATAATGTATAATATATTATAAATATATGTATAATATAAGTATATATGTATATGTTATATAATATAAATATATGATTTTATATAATATAATATTAATATATAATTACACATATGATATATAAATAAATTAGGAAGTTATAGTAATATTAGAAGTACTTACTGCCTCACATAATATCAAATAGATGACCTAGATGTTTTGCACCTTTACTATGAAACAAATACCCACTATATTTTTGTAAAGTAATAATGTAAAATAATATAAAAGACATTTGTATGTTATATAGGTGTTTTAGTGTCACTGTGAACAATAGAGATTTAGCTGATATAATACCTGAATTTAACAGTGAAGCCACTTTATAATATGAATTTTGTATCTGAAACATTTCAAACTCATAGGCTCAGAAATTTCATACAAGGCAAAATATTTCTGTGTATTTTCTAAGTGTGGAGCATAGATCTGTAGCCAAAGTCCTTTAAAGATTGTTCCCATGAATTTGTGTTAGTCACAAACTCACAGACCTTGTTTATAATCTTACAAAAATGCTTTCAAACATATGAGTACAGATTCAGAGTAAAAGAGCCTTTTTAGAATAACCAGACCTTCATGATTAAAACCACAACAAAAAATAAATAAATAAAACAATGAGCCCTCTTGTCTTAAAGGAAAGTTCATCAAAGTCACTCATTTTTCAAGTAAAAATTAATTCAATGTGAAAGGCTAATGTTTTGATATCTAATTGAATGTCTTAGTTGTAATTCTTCATCTTGAGATGAAAACTCTGCCTTGTGAAATATTTGGCACTAAGATTATACTGCAACTTCCTTTGGTTTGTAAGCAAACATTCTATGCATATCTATTTTGAAAATGTGAAGGCTGACTTGGAAAGCGACTATTCAGTCCTTCAATTTTCAGTTATCAGTGGAACAGTTGATAGACATTGAACTTTTGCCAAATAACATGTGCTAAAAGTATCCATGGCACAGAAGTAAATTCACTTTATTATGAAGATCAAGATACCTCTGTAAAGTTATATTAACTAAACCGTAGTGGAACATAGATATAGCCCTGTTTGCCTGACGTCAGAGTTCTTCCTGCTATCTATATACCATGTTGCTTTTCTGAATTCTTGAAATCTTTACCAACATACGGAAACCTAAAAGTGACTACTGCCTTTTTCTATTGACATCTTTTCCAGGATCTTATTATCTTGAATGATAGCACCCAAAGGATTCCTAAGCAGTGTTGTGCGTTGATCGAATGAATGATTCTACCCTTGTCAGAGTTAAAGAGTTTCTGTTGCTGAGAAGAAAACACCATGATCAGAAGCAAGTTGGGGAGGAAAGGGTTTGTTCAGCTTACACTTCTGCGTGGGAATGTTCTTTAGCATAAGGGGAAGATTTAGGGGTGGCCCCTCTGCTGAAAGGCAAGGAGGGGGCACTTTCTGGTAATCTCCCTGCAGCTGAGGACATAACTGCTCCATGAACCCAAGATGGTTTTGGAAGAAATTGAAGGCTCTTGAGAGCTGTGCGTGCAAGGGTCAGGGATGCTAACCTCATGCACCTGGGCATCCATCCATCCCCATCCATCACCAATTAAGAAAATGACTTACAGGATTCCCTACCATCCTATCTTCTGGAGTTGTTTTTTTGTTTGTTTGTTTTGTTTTGTTTTTTCTCAATTCAGGCCCCCTCCTCTCCAATGACTCTATCTTGTGCCATGACATATAACTAGCCAATATAACCCTGAAGGCTAACTTAAACAACTGTGAAAACTTTAATGTCAGTTACATGTATTAATCCAAACATAAAACATAGCTTTAGTGGGTACACATTCTTCAGTAGAAGCAACAATTGAATGTGGAACAGATTTGAAAATTCCATTATGGGAGCTGGGGATGTAGCTCTCAATAGCACAATGCCTGCGTGGCATAGGTGAGGCCTTCGCTTTAATATCTGCACTGTGGGGAAGGACAAAAGGACACAGAAAAGAAAGAATCCTTTGTTATAACTAATTGTATAACTTTTAACAATTTTTCCAGATTCTCATACTTGAAATTCAAGTACTTGGCTTGCTGATAAATTAACACAATGATAAAAAAAAAAAAGTACTTTAAATAGTTTTTCATGTATTTCCCCATGTTAGTAACAAATGTGTGGAGCTCAGTTTCGAATTATCTAGCTACTGAGAGAAGAGTGAGACCCGAACCCTTCCCATTTAGGATGCTGTGTAATCTTTACTATTGGACAGTTCTCCATAGTCCCCCAAATTGGGAGGAACCAGCTCAGTCTTCTCCTGAAGGTAGAAGCTTTTCCTAGCAATTCCCCTGTGAGGAATTATTAAATTCTTTTTCCGGAATTGCATCTCCAACAAAAAAAGTAGAGACAGTAACTAAGTTTGCTTTGACACTATAGTTACCTGTCATTTGTAACACCCAAGACTAGAGGCACTTGCCACTTGTTCTTTCCAGACACAATAAACTTAAAACATATTTTTACTGCACATGAGACACCGAGAATTCAGAGACTCAGAACATGGTCTGTGTTCATTGTATGTATGTATGGCACTGTGGAAAAGATAGAGAAATAATCAAAACCTCAGATGATAAAATGCACCAAGAGAGCTAGAGAAAGGACTTTGGATAGGCAAAGGAGGGGTTTCTGTGCTTGAAATTGATAATAGAACTGAGTCAAGATTCATAGAGGAGATAAATTCTAATAAGAAAAATAAGAGTATAATAAGAAAAGAAAGTCAGACAAGTTCTAGGCTGACAAGACACACCAAAACACAGGCAGGAGTTGAGCCAGCCTGAGAGGGAAAGACAGGATGGTCCTTAGGTTCAATGCTTCCATAAAATGGAAGGTGACAGTTAAGAACTTTCCTCTGTGCTGTTATATGTGTATAATAGTGATAGTGGGTTAAACACAGTGCTTATATATGTCTTCATTAGTCCTATGGCTGTTAGAGTATTTGGGGGTGGGGTTTAAACGGAAGTTACATGAATCAAACCAGGAAATAAAACTAATCACCATATGGAAGATTGTACCATTAAAAGTTGAATAACATGCCGGGCGGTGGTGGCGCACGCCTTTAATCCTAGCACTTGGGAGGCAGAGGCAGGCGGATTTCCGAGTTCGAGGCTAGCCTGGTCTACAGAGTGAGTACCGGGACAGCCGGGGCTACAGAGAGAAACCCTGTCTCAAAAAAAAAAAAAAAAAAAAAAAAAAAAAAAAAAAAGTCGAATAACAGCTGTGAAATGTTCTCTTAAAACTTAGGCAGCATTGCTGGGTAGTGGTGATGCATGCCTTTAATCCCAACACTTGGGAAGCAGAGTCAGGCAGATTTTAAAGTTCGAGGCCAGCCTGGTCTACAGAGTGAGTTCCAGGACAGCCAGGGCTATACAGAGAAACCCTGTCTCAAAAAACAAACAAACAAAAAAAACAACTTAGGAAGCATCAATGAGGGTATCTTTGGGGATATAATTATAACAAATGTTATAACAAATGACAATAGGAAATTAAATAACTAATTAAAACATCAGCATTAGTTTGAACAGTGATTTAAAACAACTGAAATTCAGTCAAAAATCTTAATTTATAACTAGGACTCTATGTTACAGAGTGTGTTAGTTGGTTTAATAAATAAGCTAGAAACTGCCTTGAGGATATATTTGATAGTATTTCTTTTATCTAAAGTATATTTTAAATATGCCAACTAATAATTTTCCCACAGTTAATAAAATTCCTATTTGTTATTTAAATTTAACATATAAAAGATCTATTTTATATAAAAGCTGTAGGTGTTAAAAACAATCTCTGGACTACATTTTTATTGGTGTCAACAGGTTCCTTTTAAAACAGAAATGTTCCTATAGTCATATGTTAGTATAAATAGCTTGAGTGAGCGACAAGCCAGGTCTAGATTGAACGTTGGGGTTTAAGCATGTAATGACAGTACAAAAGGGGACCCAAAGCCCTTTGTAAAGACTGAGGAGACAGGATCTCTTGGAACAGAGAGTAAGTGGTAGGTATACTTGTAAATGAACATGAAACCATGTCAGGAAAGCCCGACACTCTGAGGCCGAGTCAAACCTCAGCACCTCATTGGGGCGCCATCCTCAAACCAGAAACCCTTGAATAACAAGTCCTTCCCCCATTCTCCCCTCAGAAGATTTTAAAGCCAGCAGCAGTTTTCAGCAAGTCCTTGATGAGTGTAAGTGTTGCAAACTACAACCTAAAAGAAGGTGCCCCTGCCCTTAGCAGAACTGCAGCACATGCAGAGGTTAACCTGGAAGGTCGTCCTTACATCCCACGGAAGGTCGTCCTTACATCCCACGGAAGGTCGTCCTTACATCCCACGGAAGGTCGTCCTTACATCCCACTGAAGGTAGACAGAACGGAATAGTGTCCCTGTCAACTCCCATAGACATCTATAACCTACTCCTCATAGGCTGTGAACATGTCACCTTCACTGGGAACTAAGGTCCACAATCAGAGTGACCCAATGGGTAAAGAATCCAACCTTCCATTGCTGCCTTTGAAGAGGGAGGAAGGCACCATTAGTCAAGGAATGCCATTAGCTTACAGGAGTTGGGAAGAGCAACGGAATGGCTGTATCTCTAGAGGCCCTGGAAAGACTGAAGCCCTGATGATTAATGCCTACAATTTAGTTCCATGAAACCCTTTTGAGCTTCTGTTCTCACAACTGTATGATACATTTGTGCTGTTCTAAGTTTCTAAATTTGTGTTGGCTTTTTATAGCAGTTGCAGATAACAAAATATGTAAAACATTTAATAAATGTTTACATTTATATTATTCACATAATACATTTTTTTCTTTTTTGATTTTTCAAGACAGGGTTTCTCTGTGTAGCCCTGGCTGTCCTGGAACTCACTCTGTAGACCAGGCTGGCCTCGAACTCAGAAATCCGCCTGCCTCTGCCTCCCAAGTGCTGGGATTAAAGGCATACGCCACCACTGCCTGGCTTATATAATACTTTTGTTCATGAAATTTGTCACATAAAGCCTGTTACTTTTCTGCACTTGCCTAAGGGTCCAGAGAAAAATAAACAGACCTTTCTCCCTCTATCCATTCATTGAACCCCAACTTAAAAAACAAACCTGATCCAACTATATTCTCTTTCTATGAGCCCTAGGCATTGCTTATTTACCTGTCATGATATTTATATTATTTTTTATCTTGTTTCAAGTTATTTGTTATTTGAGTTATCCTTCACAGTTTGGAAACTGAAATGTGAGGAAGATTCTCTGGAGGTTTATTCTTCCCAGGATAGCATCAATTTTCATAAGGCAGGCAGCACATGCCAAATAATAAGTGTAGAAAAGGGAGTGAACCATAGTAAATGTAAGAGCATGCCTACCGTCATACCAGTGGCAAAAGCTCTTTTGTAATAGAGACAGAGAAATTAGTTCTCGTTAATGTCATTGTGTACTGTTTAAACTCTTGAGGAAAGAGAGGTCTGAGTATTAAAGAACAGAGAAGTTGCTCCCTCTTCTGGTTTTGACAATAAATTGAGCCAATTCTCTAGAATTATAGCTTTAGAAATTGTGACCATAAAGTGCCCAAAGGTATTAACATAACTGGAAATGTAAGACAGGCCTTGCCCTGAGAAGCTTCTAGCATTGAGAGGAAAAAAAAAATCTTGACTTTGGGTTTTTATAGAATTTGACCTCTTAAGTCTTTAGGACTATTATATCCAGAAAGTTCTTGATTTTTTTTTTTTTTTTTTTTTTTGGCCCTGGAATTTTAACACTATAAAGCAAGCTGGACCAGTATCATAGTCTTCCCTTCAGAAATTTCTCATTTGAAATTTTGACTCTAAAAGAGACTAAAGTAAGAATAAAAATGGCAAAAGAAATTTATGCCAGGCTTGCCAGCCATGGGAATGGGCAGACAAGTGAGCAGAGTTCTAAGTTTAGTTACATGCATTTGCTAATGTTTTGTTTTTTTTCAAGACATGGTTTCTCTAGATGTCCAGGAACTCACTGTATAGACCAAGCTGGCCTGAACTCAGAAGTCCCTCTGCCTCTGCCTCCCGAATATGGTGCCACCCACTCACGCTCACGTTTTAAAGGTGCTTGTTTATGCATACTGGAAATTCTATTAGGAGGATAGGAACACACAGAAGCCATAACCTATCAGCCAGGGATGGTGGTGCTTTTAATCCCAGCACTTGGGAGGCAAGGCAGGTGGCTCTCTGTGAGTTCAAGACCAGCCTAGTCTTCAGAGCTATTTCTAGAAACTCTAGCCTACCGCAATCCTTACAGATGAGCTTCTCTCTGTGCTACTAAGTGTCTGATCTGACTCAGCCATTACCAGCAGTATGTGTCCACGTTACTAAAGAATGTGGGTGGCTTCTTTTATCTCAAACCATCCCACAAGGTGGCATTAGTAAAAAGCACAATCCAAGCATGTATGTACATGGAGTGATTAGATACATGTTAGATACAGGTAGAAATATAAGTCGGGTCAAGGTAAACATGAAGCTGGAGGTGGTGATGGAGATGAGGAGAAGGTTTGGGTAGTGATAAAATGAGCAGGGAGTTTCTTGTGCATTCAACTTCACCCAATAATAACAACTCCAAAACTTCAAAAAAACTGTAGCACCTTTTTGTATCCTACCCTAGAGGGCCAAAATAATCTTGGAGTGTTTACTGTTAAAAGTTGCTATGATTAAATGTGGTAAGATGGCCTAGAGGCTTGCTTCTCAAGCCTGGTGACTTTTGTGGAGTCCCTGAAATCTGTGTGGAGGTGGATAGAAAAAGCCAAGTCTGAAGTTGTCTTCATGAGCTTCACATGCAGACCGTGGCACATGCATGTCTACATTCACACACCAAAAAAACACTAAAATAAAAAATTCCAAAACTTTCAAAATGCATTTTCTTTTATGTGTGTGAGTGATTTGCCTGCACGCATGTGTGTGTGTGTGTGTGTGTGTGTGTGTGTGTGTGTGTGTGTCCCATGTAGGCCCAGGGCCTACAGATGTTAGAAGAAGCATTAGATCCCCTAGAACTGGAGTTATAGATTGTGAGCCACCATAAAGGCTGAACCCAGGTTCTTTATAAGAACAACAAATGCTCTTAACTGCTAAGCCATCTCTTAAGTTCACCAAATTAAAAAAATAAATTTATATCAAAATGGCTAATTCTGTGCTGCACGCCTTTAATCCCAGCACTTGGGAGGAAGAGGCAGGTGGATTTCTGAGTTCGAGGCCAGCCTAGTCTACAGAGTGAATTCCAGGGCAGCCAGGGCTACATAGAGAAACCCTGTCTCAAAAACCAAAAAAAAAAAAAAAAAAAAAAAAAAAAAAAAAAAAAATAGCTAATTCTATACTGTAAATTAAACTTGGGAAAATAAAATCAGTTTAGTCTAAAACATTACCCTGTTTTCTAAAACTGGTATTTTGACTGAGGATAATTTGCAATATTAAATGGATATAAAGTGAAATTTTAATAAACTGATAGTCCACTAATAATTTACTATTATTCAAGTAATTTTTAATTTAGGAATTATTCATAAAACTTTCCAGAAAAAAATGTACAAATATTTAGGAAAAGTTACCTGTCATAGAAGAAAGCAAAAGAAGACAGACAGACCTCTTGATATTACACAAGAGACTTTTCTTCTTAGTATTTAGCTCAAAGCATGAAGCATATACTTTTAAAGGTACTGTAGCGCCGTGGTCTCCAAAGCCACAATAAGAGAATCATAGTGGAACAGTGGGTTTCAAATAGCATGTTTTACATGGCTGTCACTATTTTTGGAATATTAATCCTTAGGAATGTGATATTCATTTCCTATTATATTTGGGTATTCATATAAATGCTAAAATTAAAGAAAAAAGCTGTGTCAACCGTATAATTTACCTTAACTTTGGAATATATAATTTTATTGTCTTTATTGATAATACCAACAATGATGAGGAGCTGAGAATTTTTAGGATCTGGAAGATCATGCATCATGTTTGTCAGTGGCTTCACGTGCCCCATGACACTGTGACAGTGTCACAGTGACCTGACCCTCCTGTGGAAGATCTGCTTTGTGTCATTATCTTCCTGACTATTCTAGCTCAGACCATGAAGCCAGACGGAGGGTGTTTTAGACTTTAACCAGCTTACTGATCCAAGTGTAAAGGGCTATTGTTCTCCCTCCTTCCAGCCCGGGAATCTAAGTCCAAAATAAATGAATGGCAACAGTTTCCTTTACTGCTTTTAGCATAAAATTTCAGTCAGGAAAAAAATTCTGCTCAAGAATGAATCCCAGCAGTGTTTGTGGTGCCAGCAGGCAGCAGAGAAGCCTTAGAGTATGGAAGGAAGCCAGGATAAATTTTGCTGGATACGAGTGAAGTCATTTATATACGATAACAGACGATTACAGTTCTCATACAACTTCACAGTAATTTGTATACTAGTCAGATATCAAGCCTAAAGGCATGTCCTGAGACAGAGGACTCTTGGTAGCAAAGTGGTGGTGAATTCCTGAAGACTGAGGTGGAAGGCTTTGGAGTGGGTGCATAGTAGGCAGCAGAGAAGATGAGGAGGAAGTGGGGCTGGGCAGCCCCAAGCATTGCTCTCAGAGGTGAAAGATAGCACTGACGATTCACCTGGAAAGTCTTGTTCCTCCTTTTGGATATGGCTAGACCTTTCTGGCAGCCTTGACTTTCCTCCTAAGAAACTTGGCATTGGGCTGGGGAGATGACTCAGTGGTTAAGAGCACCAAGTGCTCTTCTGAAGGTCCTGAGTTCAAATGCCAGCAACCACATGGTGGCTCATAACCATCTGGGGTGTCTGAAGACAGCTACAGTGTACTTACATATAATAAATAAATAAATCTTTAAAAAAAAAAAAAGAATCTTGGCATTGCCCTGATTTTTCTTTCCTGTTTTCTGTCCTCTTTGCCTTTCTCCCCCAGCCCCCACCCACCTTTCCCTCAAGAGTTCTCTCTCCCACTGAGCTAAATCCCAACTCCTAAGCCTCAGATTTCCCTCTTAATTAATTGGGGATTTGTAGACTAGAAGGTCATGGGAACAAATCTGAACTTGGTTGCATTATATGTGTTTTAACCTTATGGTTGCTCATAACAGAAACAATTAGCCATTTTGATAAAGGTCTAGAAGAATAATGTGGACATCTTTAGGACTTTGGCTGAACTCTCTTCAGCTTTTGCTCTCTTGACTTTTGATAAGTTTTATGAGTTCCATCATACTCTTAAAAGACTTTAAAATCCATCTCTGACCTAAGTATGGTTGGCTTTTCATTTTTATAAGATAGGGTTATTTTGCTTAAGGAAAAAATATAAGTGGTCCCCTCATTAGGACCTTGCTTAGGCTGATAAAGCACTATGCATCATGCTGTGTTCTCAGGCCATTGAGAGAAAATGTAACAATTACTCCTGAGACAGTATCTTCCTGTGTTTCTCAGGCTGTCCTCAAACTTCTGGGCTCAGAAGAGCAAGCATCCCATTCAACATCCCACATAGCTAAGAACACAGTTAGGATACCATATGTAGTGATTATATATTTTATCAAACTGTATAAAACTTATAGAATTATTTCATACATTATAGGCCACTGCTTATCTACTATTATGTAAATAGAGGCTGGTTATTATATGAAGGCTATTATGTAAAAATGATTACAGAGTAGAATGGAATTACAGGCAAGGTCAGTTTGTGTATTGCTTTATCTGATCTATTCCCTCGGGAATGTTAAGTAAAATTTCATTTAAAATATTTGTTTCTGGGCTGGTGAGATGGCTCATTGGTTAAGAGCACTGACTGCTCTTCTAAAAGTCCTAAGTTCAAATCCCAGCAACCACATAGTGGCTCACAACCATCCATAATGTGATCTGATGCCATCTTCTGGTATGTCTAAAGACAGCCACAGAGTACTTACATATAATAATAAATAAATCTTTGGGCCAGAGCAAGCAGGGCCAGAGTGAGCACAGGTCCTGAGATCAATTCACAGCAACCACATGATGACTCACAACCATCTGTACAGCTACAGTGTACTCATATACATAAAGTAAATAAATAAATCTTTAGAAAAGTATTTATTTCTGATGTGTGGTAGATTCAGGAACAGAGATAAGCGATGTGATCATTGTGCCATCTGCCTTCTGGGTCCACATGGAAATTATTCTGAAAATAAATGGAGATGTAACGAAAGTCCTGTATGTGACACACCTCCTTATTCTTGGGTTACTGGAGCTTATTCTCCCACTTTTGTAGCTACAGCAGCCTCCTCTACACAGTGAGGGAAAAGTAACAATCCTCTCTGAGCTTTGAATGCTAAACACCACTCCAAACAGCCTACGTGTAAAAGTTGTTGAATCTTCTCAGCTCAACAAAAGAAGCACATCCAACACCCTTCATGCTGCCAAGCCCCTCATACTTTGATCTCTGCTATGATCTTATCACCTAATATACCTTTTCTTATTTATTATGCATTTTAGAGTTTTGTCTGTCTCTGTGTTGTAGAATGGAACTACCTGAAGGCAAGCATCCCCATTTGTTTTGTTCAGTGTTGTACCTCCAGGAGAGAACCTGGCACTAAGCAGCTAGCTGGGATGTTGGTGTTGAACAAATGGGGCTGAGATCAACGAACAGATGCTTGTGAAGGGATACAGCTGGGAACTGGCTAGAGGTTATTCTTTTCCAGACCCCAGTTTGTTTGTTTGTTTGTTTACTTTTTGGTTTTCGAGACATGTTTTCTCTGTGTAGCCCTGGCTGTCATGTAACTCTCTCTGTGGACCAGGGTGATCTTGAACTCACAGATATCCTCCCACCTCTGCCTCCGGAGTACTGGGATTAAAGGTGTATGCCACTGTCTGGCCAGATCTAAAGCATCACCCCATACTGCTGCCTTCCCTAGCCATGGCCCATGGTCGCTCTGATGAAGGACTATAGGTGGTGCTTTACCAATATGAAGATGTCTGCTGCTCTCTCATAGTTTGTGAATCCAAAGTCCCTACACTGAGTCCTAAAACTCCCAACTGAACTGAATTTATATGCGAAGTGGAGAATTTATAGCTGAAAATTTATATGTAAAGCTTATCTAGCTCAATAATTCACTTCATTTTATAAGTCTTTGAAATTTACTCTGAAAAGAGTTCAGATTATGCTTGGAAACCAGAAAGAAGACAGAAAACAAAACATGGTTTGTTCTGACTTAGGCTTATGGATGGGTCCATAGATCTTTTTACAAAGATGTAGTCAGCTGATCCCAAACAGTAAATAGAGGGCTCAGCAGGTAAGAGCACTGACTGCTCTTCCAGAGGTCCTGAGTTCAAATCCCAGCAGCCACATGGTGGCTTACAACCATCTGTAATGATTATCTGATGCTGTCTTCTGCTGTGTCTGAAGACAGCGACAGTGTAACCACATATATAAAATAAATAAATCTTTAAAAGAAAAAAAACAGTAAATAGAAATGGCTAGTCTCTTTTCTAGAAACCCCACTGCAAAATGACAACAAGCTATATACATGACTTAAAATCAGTGGTTTTAGGGTTTTATTGTTGTGAAGAGACACCATGACAAAGGCAACTCTTGTTAAAAAAGAAAAAAAATTAAACTTGGGCTGGCTTACAGTTTCAGAGGTTTAGTCCATTATCATCATGGCAGAAAGTATGGCAGTGTCCAGGGAGACATGGTGCTGGAAGAACCAAGAGTTCTACATCCTGATCCAAAGGCAGAAGACTGCCATGTCCAGGCAGTCAGGAAGGGCCTGTATCCTAGGCAAGTAGCCAGGGGGAGGTTCTCTTCTGCACTGAGCAGAGCTAGAGCATAGGGTCTTAAAGCCCACCCCCCCAACAGTGGAGCACCGCCTCCAACAATGCCACACCTACTCCCAACAAATACCTCCTAATAGGCCAAACATACTCAAATCACCACAACCATTTTGTAGATTTGAGCCTCTGTCTGAGTTCTCTGTTACCTAGATCATATGTCCTGTCTGCAAAGAATATAACTATGCACCAAGAAAGAAGTGACACCACTACTGCGACAGCCTAAGGAGACAATGACAGCAGTAAGGAAGAATGGTGACGTGCTTGAAGATGCTGCCTGTCTCTATGAGAAGCCAGGTTCTGGTCGGAAGAACCCCTTGGCTCATAGGAGCAAACCTGCCTTAGTATCTCTACACAGCCATCTGAGCATGCCTGTCGAAAATATGCTCTAGAGATTTCAGAGGTCAGCAGCTAGGGCTTTAAGGCAGCTCTGCTATATGTAGCTGGTAACTACATATGTTCTAACGGCTTATATCCACATATTTAGAGATGTCTGTGACCTTCCTAAAGGAATAGAACTTTGGGGACACACTCTTTCCTTTCCATCGTGATCAAACCCAACAAATAGCAAACACACACACTAATCCCCTGCCCCAGCAAACACACACACTAATCCCCTGCCCCACTCAATAAGACTTACTTTTGGCAACAGTTGCATAAAGGCCACATGATTTTTAGGTCTCTTATTGCCCTTCCACATTACTTTGCTAACCCCTGACATTTTTAACATTAGAACAAGTCTTCCATTCCTCATTTAACCAAAGGTTTAAATGAAAGTCAGTGACTGAGATGCAGACTTCAGGGAGAGTAGCTTCTGCTAAAACAACCAGTTACATATTTTAATAAGAAGAGAGATATGGAGCAAAAGACGGAAAGCTAACTTCTAAAAGTTGGCCATCACGGCTGAGAGAGAGGCTCTCTCTGCTCTTTGGCTGTCAGGAGTCCGTTCTTGCAGACAGTGAAGGATCCTTGAGCTGAGGTAGTCATCCAGGAAAAGCACAATGGTGCTTTTGAGAACGTTTCAGAGGAGTCCAGTACCTTGCTGAAGCTTGAGTATCAAATCCATAGTTTGTTGGTGTTGGTGTTGGTGGTGTTGTTGGTGTTTCGTTTTTCGAGACAGGGTTTCTCTGTGTAGCCCTGGCTGTCCTGGAACTCACTCTGTAGACCAGGCTGGCCTCAAACTCAGAAGTCCTCCTGCCTCTGCCTCCCAAGTGCTGGGATTAAAGGCGTGCGTCACCACTCCCCAGCAAATCCATAGTTTTAATACTTGCTTGCACTCTCCATATCTTAGTGTTCTCTGAAAAGTCAGTGGAAATTTTTCTTTCCATCCCTCTTGTAAAGTGAAAATCACTTGTCAAGTGTCAGCCAGCTTTTAAACACAATACTTTAAAGTACATTCTTTCCCCACTTGCTAGTAAGAACATGTCATTGAGACAGTCGGAAATCCCATTCTTGAAGGGATATAGCCAATCATATTAGGTACCATTGTGTGGATAACTGCTTTAGATGCCTCTTTTTTTTTAATTAAGCAGTAAAATTCATACTCAATTATCTAGAAAAGTAAAGAATCCAATAAGAGCAATGCATATAATGAAAATACTGTCTCATTTTTAACTGGTTCTTTGAGAGTTTTAGACATGTTTTAATTATTTTAGCATCTCTCTCACCTCCTTTCACAACTACCTCCCTTCTCCGTCAATCCAACTTTTTGTCCTTTTAAAATTTTATTTTTAACCCATCAAGTTCAAGTTGTGCTGCCCATATATTCTTGCATGTGTGGCCTTCCATGGGAGGGTAGTTAGCCCATCTTAAAGAAAACTGACTTCTCTCCAGGCTGGGATTTTATCTAGCTTGAGCTTCCAAAGGTCTTGTGCATGCTGTCACAACTGCTGAGTTCATACCTACAACTACCAAGCTGTGTCCAGAAAATAGTGCTTCTGTCCACTACCTCTGGCTCTTACTTCCTTTTCATAGTCTCTCCAGCAATGATTCCCAAGTCTTAGGAGGACAAAACATGTTATCTATATTTCATTTAGGGCTGAGCAATTCTGCAGTCTCTTAAGCTCTGAATGCTGAGCAGTTCTGGGGTTCTCGGTTAATCACATCTACTGAAAACAGGAGCTTCTCTTATGAATGTTGAAGAGTGCATTAATCTCTGAGTATAACAACATGTTAGAGGTTGTTTTTAATGCTATGTGAATTTAGCTGTGTAATAGTAGTGTGTTCCTCTCTGTGGCCCATAAACTATCCAGCCACAGGTAATGATGGTCCGCTTTGTGTGTGTATGTGGTGTGAGTGTATGTGTGTGCACACCCCCGTGCTTTAGGATATTTCTACAACAATAGATATTCATATGGTGTAGGTCAACCCAAAAGTGGTTACTCCCATGATGCTCATGCCATTATTGCACCAGTGGCTATTGTTGCCAGACAAGCCATTATTGCAGCTTGTAGGATTCGCAGTTGGAATGCTACAAGAGTGATGGTTCTTCTTCTCTTCTGGTGCCATGCACAGCACCTTGCAGCACTATGGAAGCTAGCCAGTAGGGAGAAAGCTTCCAGGTCAGAACAAGCTTGATCTCTCCCTGTTCTATGGCTCAAATCTGTGGTGTCTTCAGCGACAGGGTCTCATTGTCAAGTTCTGGAGAGCAACCGAGAGCACTGATAATAGCCTCTAACATTGGAGGGCAAGGGGACCACACTGACCAAGGACTCCAGAGGAGATAACCCATTCCTAGCACAGAGGTTCTTATTTATTAGCCTGGGCTGTCTAGTGGGATATTATTGCCCAGTTGTAGGGCAAATGCATTTTAACTCTTTGTGTGTGTGTGTGTGTGTGTCTGTGTGTGTGTGTGTGTTTAGAAACTTCTACAATAGTAGGTTCCCATATGACTTTTTAAAAGGTGATCTTTATTATTATTTATCTATCACTGTATTCTCTTCTCTACCTTCCCTGGATCAAGGACCTCAGCGTAACATTTGATACCCTGAATCTGCTAGAAGAAAAAGTAGTGAGTACACTTGGAATCATTGTCACAGGAGGACTTTCTGAATAGGACACTGATAGCACAGGCATTAAGACCAATGCCTGTAATAAATGTAATAAATGTAATAAATGGGACTTCCAGAAACTAAAAAGCTTTTTTTACAGCAAAGGACACCATTACTCAAGTGAAGATACAGCCTACAAAATGAAAAAAAAAAATCTTTATTAGCTCTACATCTGGTAGAGGGTTAATATCTAAAATATACAAAGAATTTTTAAAAACTAAACATCAAGAAAACAAACAACTCAATTTTTAAAAAATAGATATGGAACTACTAAAGAGACATGTCTCAAAAGATGAAACACAAATGGTCAAGAAGCATTTTTTTAAATTGTTCAACATCCTGAGCCAAAAGGGAAATTCAAATTGTACTATGATACTTCATCTTACTTGAATCAGATGACTAAGATGGGGGGAAAATGACAGAAGATGTGGCTGTAAAAATAGAGAAAGAGGAACAATTCTTCAGTCCTGGAGAAGGGCCAAGCAGTGCTGCCATTATGAAAATCAGTGTGGAGCTTCCTCAAAAAGCTAGCAGTAGACCTACCACAAGACCCAGCTACGCCACACTTGGTAATAAGTTTTTCTTCACTAGAAATGTAGCCAAGGAACTATAGTACTATGGTATGCTTTAATTATGTTTTCAAATGTTCTTATTCAAGCTAAATAGATACTAAGAGTAATATATGTTGTGCAAACATGAGGATTGAGTCCAATCTTTAGAATTCATATTTTAAAAAAAAAATCCAGACACAGGTCTAGAGAAACTGATGAGTGGTTAAGATAACTGGCTTCTCTTCTGGAGGGCTCAGGCTTGATTCCCTGCACTTATACAGTAGCTCAAAATCATCTGTAACTCCAGCTCCTGGAGGTCTCGGACACTCTTTTGGCCTCCACAGGCATCAAACATGGTGCACAGATATACATTCAGGCACAGCACCTGTATGCATAAGTAAAATAATAGTGTATACATCTGAAAACCCCTGGAAAGGTGGCAACAGAAAGATGCCTGGTTCACTGTCCAGACTAGCCTACTTGCTGTGTTTCAGGCCAGGGAGAGAGAGCTCCAAAAAAAAAAAAAAAAAAAAAAAGATGGGGATTATCAGTATAGCTCAGCAGGTAAAAGGTTCTTGCCACCAAGCCTGATGTGAATAAAAAGAACCAACTTCCACAGGATGTGCTCAGACCTGCACACATGTACTGTGTCAGATGCATTCACACAATACATACTTACAAAATAAATTAAATGTAATTTAAACAAACAACCAAGGAGTCACTTAGTAGCTGAGCAGGCCTGAATGGTCCTGTGTGCTGTGCTCTCTGTCCTGTGGCTGGATGCCCTGGAGTGTGCTGAGGCAAGCTCCGAAGGTGCAACATGGTGCCCTGAGAAGACCTTGGGCACAAGCTCTGCAGCACCCAGAGGAAGCTCCACTCCCAGGCACTCCAACATGCCCAGGATCAGAGGTGAGGAGGACCCAAGATCTATCCCAACACCAGGAATAACTGGGAGCAGTGGGACCAGGCACACAGGAACTCTGTCAGCCCAGTGGCTCAGGTTCCTTCTGGTCTGTCTGGGCTGGCCAGTGACCTGAGCAGACCTTGGGCGCAAGCTCCAAAGCCAGTCCCACAACACCCAGAGGAAGCTCCACTCCCAGGTGCTCTAGCAAGCCCAGGGTCACAGGATCCCAGAATCAAAGGATCACAGAGACAGCTTGACTCTGAGGAGTTCTAATACAACCAGGATCACAGGAAGGACAGGCTTCAGTCAGATTCAGCAAGGGCAGGTAGCACTAGAGATAACCAGATGGCAGGAGGCAAGCATAAGAAAATAAACAACACAAACCAAGGTCACTTGGCATCATCAGAACCCAATTCCCCCACCATAGCAAGTCCTGAACACACCATTACACTGGAAAAGCAAGATTCAGATATAAACTCACTTCTCATGATGATGATACAGGACTTTAAGAAAGACATAACTAGCACCCTCAAAGAAATACAGGAGAACACAGGTAAACAGCTAGAAGCCCTTCAAGAGGAAACAGAAAAATCCCTTAAAGAACTACACGAAAACACAAACAAACAGGTGAAGGAAATGAGAAAAAACATCCAGAATCTAAAAATGGAAATAGAAACAATAAAGAAATCAGAAAAAGAGACAACCCTCGAGATAGAAAACCTGGAAAGAAATCAGGAGTCGTAGATGCAAGCATCACCAACAGAATGCAAGAGATACAAGAGAGAATCTCAGGGGCAGAAGACACCATAGAAAACATTGACACAACAGTGAAAGAAAATGCAAAAAGCAAAAAGCTCCTAACCCAAAACATCCAGGAAATCCAGGACCCAATGAGAAAACCAAATCTAAGGATAATAGGTATAGAAGAGAGTGAAGACTCCCAATGTAATGGGCTTGTAAATATCTTCAACAAAATTATAGAAGAAAACTTCCCTAACCTAAAGAAAGAGATGCCCATGAACATACAAGAAGCCTACAGAACTCCAAATGGACTGGACCAGAAAATAAATTCCTCCCATCACATGATAATAAAAACACCAAATGCACTGAACAAAGAATTTTAAAAGCAGTAAGGGAAAAAGGTCAAGTAACACCTAAAGACAGGCCTATTAGAATGACACCAGACTTCTCATCAAAGACTATGAAAGCTAGAAGATCCTGGGCAGATGTCATACAGACCCTACAAGAACACAAATGCCAGCCCAGGCTACTATACCCAGCAAAACTCTCAATTACCATAGATGGAGAAAACAAGATATTCCATGACAAAAACAAATTTACACAATATCTTTCCACAAATCCAGCCCTACAAAGGATAATAGATGGAAAACATCAACATATGGAGCAAAACTACACCCTAGAAGAAGCAAGAAAGTAATCTTTCAACAAACCCACACAAACCTAATTCCACCTCTTACAACAAAAACAACAGGAAGTGACAATTACTTTTTTAATATCTTAATATGAAAATTAATATTACCAACATATCCTAATCGATTGAAATCCAAAAATATGATGAATTAGAAATTTGTTGATTTTCATCCAATGGTCTCTCTAATTTGGTAATTGGAGAAATAGGTCCAATATTGTACAATCTATATACACTTTCTACTTGTTTATACATGACAGTGTCTTGCTGTGTACAACATAAGGGTCTTGAGATCTTGCTTCTCCTATCTCAGCCTCTCTATTAGTAGTATTGTTTATTTCATGTTTTTATACTATGCTATGGTTTTCAGAACAGCTTACATGTTTCAAAAATGCTTATACAACTAAAAAAAAATGTGGACAATTAATTTGGGAGGTGGCTTGTAAGAGAACAACAAAGAGTGAGACTGAATGTTTTGCTTGACATTTGTAACTCTTGTATCAAGTTTGAAGAAGAGGACTTTGTAAGTTACTCTTTCTCTGAGATGAATGCTTTTCTAAATTATCACAGCTAATGAACCAAATTCTTACCCTCACCTAATATCTATGCCACCCTCCAAGCAAAACCAATGTTCATTGAAACAGTTGGTGAATGACTTTATGGATAGACCATCTTAATACACACACCATTT
>NW_022196909.1:312990-314217 GCF_008632895.1 Mastomys coucha | reverse complement strand
GTGAGGGTCATTGAAGTACAGCTTTATTACAATGAAATCCAATGCCTAAAATTTGTTCTTATTTTGGGCTTGTACCACAGTAAAAGCCAAGATTTTAAACTCTCCTAAATTAAAAACAAACAAAAAGACTTTATATATTTATGTTCATTCAAAAAAATACTAGTAGTGATGTATTCTTTTAAAATATATAGCTAATATGTTTGGAGTTATTTAAAACTTATATTGAGAAAAATGTATGTATTTTCAGTATTGCTGTAAGCAAGCATCTACATAAGACTGTTAAATTGATTGTTGTTTTATATCAAATAACTTTTATAATACTCATTTTTATTGTTATAATATTTTATACATTTTAAAGAATATGACAAAAAAGATATCGTAGGTATTGAAGTGGGGTCTCTGGGAGGAGTTGGGGTACAAAAGGGAAACAAGAATGTGATGCAATTCTATTTACTTAAAATATGTTTTTAAATGTTAACAAATTCAGATTAATTGAAATCATATAACTTTTCTCATCATAATGCAATAAAAGTTTAAAAAACAAACAAAAAAACAAACAAGTGACTGGGCAGTGGTGGCACATGCTTTTAATCCCAGCACTTGGGAGGCAGAGGCAGGCGGATTTCTGAGTCCAAGGCCAGCCTGGTCTACAGAGTGAGTTCCAGGACAGCCAGGGCTACAGAGAAACCCTGTCTCGAAAAAAAAAAGAAAAAAAGAAAAAGAAAAAAGAAAAAAGAAAAACAAACAAGCAAACAAGTGGCAAGTGAGAAGGGCTTAGTGGGTCAAGGTGATTGCTGCTAATCCGGACTGCCTGAGTTCAATCCCCAGGACCCACATAATAGAAGGAGAGAACCGACTTCTGCAAGTTTTACAAAATGTACTTTTTTTCTTTCTTTTTTATTAGATATTTTCTTTATTTACATGTCATATGATTTCTCCTTTCCCAGTTTCCCCTCCAAAAAGAAAAAAAAAGACCAAAAAACCCCCCAAAAACAAGAACAAACCCCTGTTGCCTCTCCCCTCCCCCTGCTTGCCACCCCACCCTCTCCCAATTATTGGCCCTGGCATTCCCCTACATTGGGGCACAGAACATTCACAGGGCCAAAGGCCTCTCCTCCCATTGATGATCGACTTTGCAATCCTCTACACGTGCTCCCAGAATAATCAGTCCCACCATGTATAGTCCTTGGTTGGTGGTTGAGACCCTGGGAGCTCTGAGGGTACTAG
>NW_022196909.1:298790-312318 GCF_008632895.1 Mastomys coucha | reverse complement strand
CAATTTCCAGAGGAATCGCCAAACTGATTTCCAGAGTGGTTGTACCAGCTTGCAATCCCACCAGCAATAAAGAAGTGTTCCTCTTTCTTCACAACCTCACCAGGATCTGCTGTCACCTGAGTTTTTTATCTTAGCCAATCTGACTGGTGTGAGGTGGAATCTCAGGGTTGTTTTGATTTGCATTTCCAAAATGTACTTATTTTTACCAAGTTTCCAAAACTTAGTATTATTACAATGTATTTCTTTCATTTTGGTTCTAAATAATAGAATTCCACAGCATTTCATGTATAGTGAGCAACACCAATGAAAAGAGATTCTAAAGATAATTTAATTCTACTTAAAAATAATGGGAAGCACAGCATACCAGTTGATATAACTCATAGATGAAGAGAAATGTAAGTTGGTGCTGAGGTGTACTTAATTTTGTATGAGACTCCTATGAGGGGAGATGTACACCATCCTTTGTCAGTCGGTGCGTGTTTTTATAATATCATTTTCATTGTTACTGGATTTTTGGTCTTTCTATCTGTCTCTCACATTCCAGTCCAATGTCCCAATTTTACTTACATGAGCATTTTAAATGAGTAGCTATTATTAGTAGTTGATTTGTCTGGCTTATTCCTCCTTTCTGGGCCCCTTGTTGTTTCCATGCCCCACACAGCAAAGCTGTTTCTAATTAATAATCCTCAGAAGCAAATCATGAACCAAAGAGAAAAGGCTTTCCCACTTGTGAGAAGCAACTAGTAGCTTCGAGAATCCTCCTGTCTGTCTGCCCAGGAATCTCAAGGAGTTTCTTCCCACTTACACAGGAAACCAAGTTCTCAGAGCTGCCTGCTGGCACCCTTTCCCGCTAACTCTGAGACCACTTTGATGTGACTTTAATATATTATGTTGTCATCCTGCCATTGGCAAGTAGACAGATTTTTCTTTAATTTTGGGCTCGAAGCCACGACATATGCAACAACTTGCAGGATCTAGAGACGCAGACGTTTTTCTTGTTTTCCCTTTTCTGTTGTAATAGCGAATGAGAGCTGGCAGTTTAGGCCAGTTACAGCAAGGTCAAGAAGCCTCTCCTGAAACCCTCACTCCACACCACCCCCCTTTTATAGCTTTTCAAATGGAGTCTGTGAATTTTCTGAGCCGTTACCCTAAGAAACACAGCTGCCTGTGAAGCCTGTATGAGGTCCTGAGGGTTGCGAGCAGTATTATGTATAAAACACGAAGAGAACCTGGCTTGGGCAAAGGCCAGTAGCAGGCCGACACCAGATGGGCCCTACCGCCCATTGTCCCCCCTCATTCATATTTAACAAGCCTGAGGCTCAGCCCTTTGTCCCATTCCACTGAGAGCCAGTGTCTGCTCTTCCTCATGGACGCTGGTACTCTTCTATCTATCCCTTGCTGTTCGTTCATTTTGCCAAAGTTGTGTATAGTGCAGGCTCCTCCGCTGGTTGTATATTCATGTGCACACCGCTACCTACCAGCTGATCCCTTTTTATATTTGTACCTCAGGACACTAATGGAGAGTAATTCTGACTCCTGTGCATGACAGTTGGAGAGCAAATAGAGAAGTGGCCACCTGTTACAAGGCTGTGTGTGATTTTGGAAGTAGAATTTAACTGAAGAAACCAGCCCAAGGGAGAGACTAAGATCAGGTGTCCACTAGCCTAGGGTTTTGTTTGGTGGCATCAGAGGAGTCCCCTAGATGCCAGAGTCCTCCCTATAAAGAGGTGAGTTTTTTTTTTTTTTTTTTTTTGGTTTTTTGAGACAAGGTTTCTCTGTGTAGCCCTAGCTGTGCTGGAACTCACTCTGTAGACCAGGCTGGCCTCGAACTCAGAAATCCGCCTGCCTCTGCCTCCCAAGTGCTGGGAGTAAAAGCGGGTGCCACCACTGCCTGGCAAGAGGTGAGTTTTCTACAAAGAACAAGTCTAGGTAGGCCTTGAAGTTGCTGAGCTTTGAGGTTTTCAAGGCCTCACTTGCCAATATTGTTTTACTGCTAATGTGGGGTGTGGTCTGGAGGATTTCAAATAATGACCACCCCAAGTAGTGCCTTGCATGCTCAGCGCTTCTTCAAGCAAGCAGTGATCTGAAAGGTCTCCTCCTCTCTTTCATTCATGGGCAGGCTTCCATGAAAGACATAGCCCCTCTCTCTTAGATTAGAGCAACTACACAGAGCAATGTGCTTTCCACCCTTGGACTTGCATCTGCTGTTTTGTTTTGTTTTTGTTTTTGTTTTTTGTTTTTGTTTTTACACAAAACTTAATACTTTGCACAGCAAGTAGGATGTGTAAAGACGGTGTCTTCCAGACTTCCCTTCATCACACTCTGATTTTGTGTTGAGGAATTGTCTTCTACTTAAGGACAACTACTCTCTATTTCATAGCTCTATTTCCTCAATATACAATCCATTTATATTTTTCTTTCTCATTTATGGTGTAAGACCCTGTCAAGCCTTAGCTTACCAGAGACCCCCTGAGTGAATCACATGGAGCCTGATCGATGCAAAGAGCATTAGGATTTTTATTCCAGTGCACTGGAGCCATCCCAGACCCTAAGGAAAGGAGGTGGCACACCCGTGTCCCCCCCACACACACACACACACAACTTGTTCAGTGAACTTTTATACAATTTTCAGGGCAGCAGCCATTAAACACAATGTGATTGGTAGAACAGTATGACTTTTTAAACTGATTGGTGGCAAGGACTTTCCCTTGTCTGAAGGTGGGCAAAGGTCCACCCTGTGGAATGTGTCCTCACCTGCAGGTTGTTTCTCACCCTGTGATCTGAGGAATGTTAATTAGCCTTTCCAGTCTGGAGAGTTCTGCTACCTTCCTAAAGTTCCTGGGCTTATCATATTAAGGAAATTCCTGGCCTCCCGGTGTTTTTCTGAGATGTCCCTGTCTACTCCGACCTTACATTGGTAAACATTTAAGTTATTTTCTGGGGCTATCACTGTGGTGCCTGGGAGACAGGGCTTGTCCTAGAGATTTGAGAAGAGGAAGGCAGGAAGCCTGAGGAGTCAGAGGCTAGGGAAAAGAGAGAAGAAAATAAACATAGTTTCTCCTTTGAGCACACACACACACACACACACACACACACACACACACGAAGTGTCTTACAGACTGCTTGTACCAAGAGTGTTACAGTGTCCTCCTGGGCTGTCATTTAGTGTCCTAGCACCCTGTGTCTTCAGGGTGAACGCTGAGGCAGCCAGGTCCTGACTCACTTTAATCAGAGTCTGTGCCGCCTTCATTTGGCCAAGAAACTGTGAGGTTCTCTGTTCATTTGTCAGACGTAAGCCTCTTGGACAGTCCCTGAAGCAAGACTGAGTTACAGAGCATGAATTTAGGTGAAGACTTAACGGAAAGAAAAGTAAAATGTGTCAGAGTCTAAATGAGGAAAGCGTGTGTGTGTGTGTGTGTGTGTGTGTGTGTGTGTGTGTGTAAAGAAGCTAATGAGGGAAGCCCTAAGTAGACTGTTCAAAAGGATGGTTAGTTGTACACTTAGAGTCTCATGGTGTTCACAAAGCTCATCCTAGGAGTCATGTATAGATAAGTGACCTCCTGCATAGGCCTTCTAACCATAAGAAAAATTGGTGGGATTCTATAAAGAAAATTGTGATTGAAGTTTATGGTACATGTAGTAAACATGAGGCAAACAGACAAACAAGGGACAGAAAAGCTGTGGACAGGTCCCTGCAGGTGTCCTTCATCCTTCACCAGTGTAGTCTGGTCTCCATCACTTAGTAAATGGCACATCACAAAGAGTAAGCTGTTGGTCCTTGAAGCACAAACAACAGCAAGCTAAGGCGTAACCAGATTATGTCCTTGTAGGAAGTGTAAGACACGGTTTCATGGATTTTTCTCTCTTCGCTATCACCAGGTGACCCATAAGGGAAAGGGAGGTTAAGCTAAAGACACCATCAGATTAAACTTCCGAGCCCTCAGTTATGACCTGGGAGGCCCTAACTTTAGCCCTAAACAATCTTTCTACCTTCAAGAAAAGGTGGGTTTCCAAGATGGTGCATCGTCAGGGCTGAGTAAATGACATGCTGGAAGAGGCAATGCTGGATTCTGGGGGGTGCTCTGGATCACAGGATAATCTTCAAAGTGCTCTCGTCATAACTTGACTCCAAAATGCACTGTTTCTTACCAATGTGCACATTATCACCACCCACCTCCTTGGTCCTCTCATTTAGTTTCAGAAAATCTGTTGTAATATACTTCATTCTCTCATTTTGAGAGCAAGTTAAGGCTGTCCGGGATGTTAGTTAGTACAGGATGTGTTCTTATATATCAAACAAACTTGCAGACAAGTGCTAAATATCCGTGTTCCCACTCCCGTGTTTGCTGCTCGCGTTTGGTGTGATTTCAGATCTGTTCCTCTGGGCACTGAGCTCCCGCCATGGAAGCCAGAGCAGCACATCAAAGCACAGCGAGTCTTTCCTGCTTCCCTACCGAGGGTCAAGAATACAAACTTCCTCCGCTGGCCGCTGGCGGTGCAGGAGGGAACATCAGTCCATCAGCAAAACCAAAAACCTAACAGGAAGCAGCGAGCGGCTGTTCCTGCTGCTCATTCTGTTGTGATTAAGAAAGGCATAACTTCAGCCTGGGCTACAGAGTGAGTTCCAGGACAGCCAGGGCGATCCAGAAAAACCCTGTTTCGAAAAACTGGAAAAAAAAAAAAAGGCATAACTTGGTCCTTCAACCAGATTTGTCAATGGCCATAAAAAGTACGCAGAGCAGAGTCATTTCAGCTAGTGGAAAGTCTGATCTTAGAGGGATTTTGAGGCAATTACCCTAGTAATTTTTCTTGCTACAGCTTATATAAGAATACTGGAACTTTGAAATAATTAGCTGTTGGTTATTTTTCTCTTTTAAAAGTGATTAGGCAGAAATTTAACATGTGCTGCAATATTATGAGTCACTTCAACCTTAATTAAACTTCTCAGACATTTCCTTTCTAGACTGAAGAAGATGTACACACAGTGAGCAAGCTGATATTCTGACTTCCTGGATGCACTTCAGTGGTGATGCTGAGGTGTGCAAAGCTAGCCAAGATCTTAAAACTTAGCCTGTTGACTGGCCATCCATCTCAGTCTGTTAAACAGCACTCCACTGTCCCCAACCACAAGCACAAAAAAACAAAAAACAAACAAACAAACAAAAGTCCAGGCTCCTTGTGTATATCCAAGTAGGCCTCAGGAAAGCAGCAAGGACTGGAGTTTGCTTGTTTTATGAATGCTTCTAGAAACAAATCAACAAGCCACTTATCATTCTTAAAATTACTTGGACTTGATTGGTTTCTTTCTTTTTGGCTGGAGAGACAGCCCTGGGTGCTGAGAACCGAACTCTTATATTTTTGGTTGTGAGCCTAGCCTTCTCTCCAGCCATCTCTCCAGCCCTGATTGGTTTCAAAAGATAACTGGGCCTACCACTCGTCAGGAAGTGGAGTTTGCTTAATTCCTCTTGTCATCCAGCAAGCGGTCTTCCAAGGAGGGGATGGTGGGAGTCATCTACCCCTGGAACAGGCAGAGCCAGAGCAGAGCTTTGTATGAAAAACCCAAAAGGTCCCTGCAGATATAATTCAGTGACAGAGCACTTGTCATGCATGAAAAGGGCCTGGGTTTGTCCCCTGGCACCCTCCCTCCCCAACCCATAAAAGGATATACAAAAAGCTAGTTTGTCAGTCTGGGTTTTCATATCACTACATACCAACCATTCTGAAACTTCAATGCTGCTACTCCACTTTGGAAAATAAGCAAAAGCAAAGCTGTTGTAGATATATGTGCTAAACAACTGAGGCCAGTCCTCAAAGTTGGCAAGTAGAGTCAGTATGGGTACTTACTGCCAGGTTTTAGAAGTTGGTACTTATAATAATAACTATTATGTTCTATATGGAAAGAAAGCTCCCTCATAGATAGGCTTGTTTATCTCAAGAATAAGCAAGTCATTTAATTCTGACAATCACTGTACCAGAGTTGTCTATCCTGGGTTTGTATTTAAAAACAGACTATCTAGATGCACAGGGATGGCAGATATGAAATGATCCTGGAGTGAACTCAAGTGATTCGTGGCAGTTCAAAAGCTCTAGAGAATTTTATCAAACACAACAGAAATTTATAATGTAATTGGGTAAAGCTATTTCAATAAAAATTTTCAATGGCAGAAACATTTAAAAGAAGCTAGAACGGACCCCGAAGACACAAAACACTGGGCACCATTGCAGTCTGTGGCCTTTCTGTAACTGGGGGTGCTATGACTCTCCAGAAAACTGTTTGTTTGTTTCTTTGTTTGTTTCTTTGTTTGTTTGTTTCTTTGTTTGTTTTGGTTTTGTGTTTGTTTTTTTGAGACATCTCTGTGTAGCTCTGGATTCTATTTGTAGGCCAGACTGGCCGGAACTCACAGAATCCCTCTGCCTCTGCCTCCCAGGCATGTACCACCACACATGCACATGGCTCAGTAAACTTATTTTAAAAGTTTTCTATCTCTTGAAATTAAGACAAATAAAAATTCTTTACTCATTTATGAGTGGAGATACTATGCTCACCCAGGAGAATATAAGATTGAACCGGACAATTCCACCAACTAATCTGTGGAAGCCAGAAACCTAACAGGATTATTGATCATGGTGTTACCAAGGTAGAAGAATTTTCCTCCCCATTTCAAAGGGTATAAAAATGTAAATTTAAAAAATTTCCATGATTAAATTAGAGATAGGTGTCTTTCCCCAACCTGAGCTTTCTGACAGTAAATAGGGTCAAACCTGGAGGGCAAAGAAGCCACAAAAGTGAACAGAAAAACTCCTAGCTAAACAAAAGCCAAGTGCCCTGCTGAGTAACGTTAGCTCCAGGAAGAGGAGACTCTTCAACACGTTAAGTGGCTATACTTATCACTGTAGAGGCCTATGGACCTGATTTTTAATTTTTAGCAAGTTTTGGTAGGCTTGTGGTTTTTTTCCCTTCTTCACAGTGTTTGACATCACAGTGTTTCTGATTGGTCCCACGTTTTCACTGTATTTGCATACTCATATTCAGCTAATCAAAGCCTAGCTGTTTTCCATAAATGCAGGCATTCTGGGCTTTATCTGTCAGGATTCTCCATAGGAACATAACTGATAGACTGTGCATACACACATACACACACACACACACACACACACACACACACATACACACACACACAGAGCTAGTCCAACAATGGCTGACTACCAACAGAAAGTTCAAGAGTCCAATTTTTCTTTAGTCAGAGAGGCTCAATGTCTCAGATGACCTTTAGTATATACTAGAATCCTGAAGAAGTAGGTTCTAATACCAGTGAAGGAGCAAAGTTGCCAACCAGAGTGAGGGCAGGCAGGCAAAAAGCAAAAGCTGCGTCTTCTCCTTTACATAGGCTGCCAGCAGAAGGCGTGGCCCAGATGCAGGGTGGACCTTCCCACGTCACAAGATTTGGATTTAAGATGGTCTTTCCACCCCAAGTGGTCTGGATTTGAGGTGGCTCTTCTCACCTCAACAGATGGTCCAATGAACAAAAAAATCTCTCACAGATCTTCCTGGAGAACTGTGTTTTTAGTTAAAGCCAGAAGTAGTCAACAGCTACTAAGAACAGCTATCGCAGCCTATCTGTTGTTAACGCCACACAGAATCGTATCTTCTTACGGCATGCCCAATTTCCAGATGATTACACCTGATATGATGTAACTATTCCACGGACAACCACAAACACATTATGTAATTTAGAATAGGTGGCAGTGTACTTTGAGGGATATTTTAGTGTCTCAAAACTTAAATATGATAAACACTCATTATCTCAATTGATGATAAAGACGTCAAGAAAACAGCACAAACACGTTATTATAATCCGTGTTTCTACAGCTGGTCACGTGGCCTTAGCTGGTATTTATGACGACCATCCTCTACTACCCACTCTATTTCTTCACCCTCAGCAAGCACCATGGCTGGCCTTGGTTAGTTTTTTAAGACATGACCCATATCTTCATGCCCAAAGAGTCTGTGCCCTTGCCATCCTGCCTGGATTAGGTTTACTTTTCAATTGACTTTAATCTTAAGATACTATGGCACGAAGCATTACCTACAAGATCTCCTGTACTTCAGATATAATTTTGCTTACTGCCTCTATGAAAAAGTAATTCAATTTCCCATTGTTAATCTGAATCAATTACCTTGCTATCATTACTATTCCTGCCTTAGCCAGTTGGCTAACAACCAACAGAAGTGGGGGCCATAGGAATCTGAATTTCCTGGAAGGGGGTCCTGAATCTCCAGTTCAGTAGAATATTTATTTTGTCTCCTGGCAGGACCACTGCCTCCTCTGAAACCAAAACTTCTAGTCCAGCAGAACTTAAGGTCCTGGGAACAGGAAGCAAAATTTTTACTAGTGGACCATAAGAATGACAGTGAGTGAAATAATTTCCCTTTTCACCTCTTGACTCCTAGACCCATAAATCCTGGCTTTGGGGAAAGCATTACCATATGTTGGACACTGAATCAAAGCATATACTGCCTTCTGCAGAACCCTGCCCCAGTTCTGCAGGCTACTGCCACCAAATTGGCATTGTAACTGTGTCTTCAATAGGCCATTCCACTGTTCTATCTGGCCAGGTGCTTCAGGATGGTAGGGAACATGTTAAGACCAGTGGATTGCATGATCAGGGGCCCACTGTTGCACTTCTCAGGCTGTGAAGTGAGTTCCTTGGTTAGAAGCAATATTGTGTGGAATACCATGATGGTGGATTATGCATTCCGTAAGTCCATGGGTGGTGATTTTGACAGAAATATTATGTACAGGAAAGGTGAATCTGCAACTAGAAAAGGACATATTCCAGTAAGCAAAAGCATTGCTCTTTCCACAGAGGAAGTAATCCAATCTAGTCAACTTGCCACCAGGTCACTGGCTGTTCAACATATCTGGGCTCAGTGCTATTCTAAGCAGATTTGGCCAGGTCAGCTTCGGTAAGTGGAAATCTCTGTTGTGATTATATATAACTTCCATCTCTTTCACCAGGGCTACTATATTCATGGGCCCATTGTGCAATGACAGGGATGGCTGGGGAAAGAGGCTGACTATACATAGAATGTGTGATCCTATCTACTTGATTATTGAACTTCTCCTTGGATGAAGTCACCTTTTGGTGAGCATTTACATGGCACACAAGTATCTTCTCATCCTTTATCCATTCAAGGAAATCTATCTACATCTTTCTTCCCCAGATGTCTTTCTCACCTATTTTCCAATCATGTTCTATTCAAGTCCCCAAAACTTCAGCTATAGCCCCTGAATCAGTTAATTACTTCTTCCTAGCAAAATACACAGCTCTGCATCCTACTGAAAGTCCTGCCCACTGTGAGATGTTTCCTTCATTGGAGTCTTTCAGAGTTTTCCCAGAGGTTGTAATGCTGCCATTGTCCACTTCTGGATGATGCCTGCGTAACGTGCACAAACTATCAGTAAATGAGGCCCTAGTCTTCTCCTTCTCAATTCATCTGTCTGAGAAAATACCCCATGAGCCCTAGTATATAGGTGCATGCTTGGGGGCAGACAGGAATAGAAACCATGGCATTTGGGCAACTTCTTCATGCAACTTGCTTGAACCTTCAGGACCTACTTAGGCCCAAGTGCATGCATACAACTCCATTTGATAATAGATTGCTGCTACGCATATCCTACTTTATGTGTTGGAGGGTCCAATCATAATACCCAGCACATGGGCAGTTCAGATCATATGGTAACTTGATAGCCCATTGTTAAACATTCAGTTTCCAGGTGGGGCTGGAGAGATGGCTCAGCGGTTAAGAGCACTGACTGCTCTTCTGAAAGTCCTGAGTTCAAATCCCAGCAACCACGTGGTGGCTCATAACCATCCATAATGAGATCTGACACCCTCTTCTGGTGTGTCTGAAGACAGCTACAGTGTACTTACATATAACAATAAATAAATCTTTTTTTTTAAGTTTTATTTTATTTATTTTATGTGTATGAGTACACTGTAGTTGTACAAATGGCCTTGAGCTCATGTGTATGGCTGCTGGGAATTGAACTCAGGACCTCTGCAGGCCCCACTTGCTCCGGCCCCACTCACTCCTGCCCCTCTTGCTACAGCGTAATTCACTGTAGCTGTCTTCAGACACACCAGAAGAGGGCATCAGATCTCATTACAGGTGGTTGTGAGCCACCATGTGGTTGCTGGGATCCGAACTCAGGACCTTCGAAAAAGCAGTCAGTGCCCTTACCCACTGAGCCATCTTGCCAGCCCAATAAATAAATCTTTAAAAAAAAAAAACCAAAAAAACAAAAAACAAAAACAAACAAACAAATGTTCAATTTCCATTAAGTCCCAATAACAGGCCAAAAGCTGCCTCTGAAAAGGAGAACAGTTGTCTGTAGATGGTGGTAGAGCCTTGCTCCAGAGTCCCTCAGGTATCTTCTGTGATTCACCGATAGGGGTTTGCCAAAGGCTACAACTAGCACCAATCCCTGCCACTGAGCACATTAAGAACCACCTCAGACTTGCTGGGTCATATGGCCCAAGTCATAGAACAGCCTGCAGAGCAGCTGGACCTTTAGAAGAGCCTTCTCTTATTCCAAGCCCCACCCAAAGCAGCTTTTAAAAAAATCACTTACTATTGGTATGAAGCAACACACCCAAGTGAGGAGAGTTCTGTCTCCAGAATCCAAACAGGCCCACTATGCACTGTGCTTCTTTCTTGATGGTAGGAGGGGCCAGGTACAATAACTTACCCTTCACCGTAGGAGGACTATCTCTTCACTTCCCACACTACTGGACGCCTAGAATCTCCACTGAAGTAGAAGATCTTTGGCTTTTTTGGTTGGATCTCTTTCCCATCCTCTGATACACATATGTGTTACCAACAAGTACAAAGTCTTTGCTACCTTGTAATCACATGGTCCAGCCAGCATAATGTCATCAATGTAGTTCACCAGTGTAATAGTTTGTGGAAGAGAAAATCAAGAGCCCTTTAAACTAAGTTATTATATGGGGCTAAAGAGTTACTTGAGGTAAAATTGCAAATTGCTTCTGGTAGTCCTTATGGACAGGATCCAAGGTGTGGGGGGGAACATCTGCAAGATCAATAGCTGCATACCACGTACCAGATGTGTTAATTTGCTTAAGTAAGGATGCTATATCTGGTACAGGAGCTGTAATTGGAGTCACTAGTTGATTAAGTTTACAATAGTCAACCGTCATTTTCCAAGACTCACCTGTCTTCTGCTCTGGCCTGATGGGAGAGTTAAAGAGATGATGACCGCACCCTGTATCTTTCAAGTTCTTGATGGTGGCACTCATTTCTGCAGTTCCTCCAGGTTATACTGGTTTTGATTCACCATTTTCTCTGGAGGCAACTATAAAGGCTTCCAGTTAGCCTTTCCAATCATAAAAGCCCTCACTCCACTTGAGAAGGAACCAATGTGAAAATTCTGCCAGCTTCTAAGTGTATCTATCCCAAGTATATACTCTGGGTCTGAGGAAATAACCATAGGATGAATTCTGGGACCTACTGGCTCCCTTGTGATTTGTACTTTAGACCAAATCTGCATTAATCGCCTGACCTTCACAAACTCCTACTTTAACTGGAGGGCCACAATGTTTCTTGGGGTCTCGAAGACTCAGCATCAATTCAGAAGCAGTATCCAGGAGACATTGTAAAATCTGATTGTTTCCTTTCCCACAGTGAACAGTAACCTGTAGAAGTTTGATCTTTCTTCCCTCAGCCCCATGCTCCCAGAAATAAAACTCAAAATCAAAATAGATTTGCAAATACCTTGGCTAAATAGCAAGGCTCTTTTCTGACTAGATCATAATTTAAAACCCATTTATTTTAATCTACATTCTGCTACGTGGCTTTTTACCTGTGCTCAGGTACCATGCATCTGTACTCGTCACATTTTCCTGGACAAATCTCTGTAGCTGTCCAGTAGCCATGGATGAACTGAGTTCCTGAAAGGGAGGCTGTAAATGAAAAAGGGAGGGAGGGGAATGAAACCAAGATAAAGGTTTCTGATCAAGGCTCAAAGTTTAATATTTAGCACTGTTTTTATGTAGGGAGAGCCCACAGACCCATCCTTTGTTTCGGCTGGATTACGTTTCTTTGTTTCAGCTGGGTTATGTTGCTTTGTTTCAGCTGGATTGTGTTGCAAAGCCTGCTCAGCAGGCAGTCTGCTCCTGTAGGAAATTGCAGGAGTGGCAAGGCAGAAGACTCCACCTGGGTCTGTGGAAGACCCACTGTGGCCAACAGTTAGGTCTATTTAGCCTGCTCAAGGCTGGGGGAAGGGCACAAGTCTCCAGCGCCTCATCTCACACTATTCCAGAATCTTTTCTGCCTCCAGGATGTCCCACCTCCTATTTCCTGCCTAAGCCATAGGCCATCAAATTTATTATTGAGAAGTGCCACATCCATACAGACACAAGTTATTTTCTTTACATCACTACCCTTCTAAGAGGCTGCAGGTCTCTCTGGAGAGGGACTGGAGAAAAGTTAACAGTAAAACTCTTAGATAAACTCCACTCAATGGGCCCATCTCAATCTCAGCTTGATCTACTTTTATATTCTTTTACCATTATCCATTTTTCTAAATGTCCTTATCTTATACCTTTTTAGAAACAGAATAATGTAGAACATTTTCTACCCTTACTTATTGATAGCCAGTCTAACACAGATATCAAAACATAAACAGTAAAGTATGGGAAAGCCATATTGGGCAGCTTAAATCATGAGAAAATGCCAAGACAACAATACACATAAATGACAGCGTGCCACAAGCAAGCTGATTTGCTTATAACATTAACAGAATTAGAAGAAAATCATCTTATTGTCTTTTTTTTTTTTTTAAAAAAATATGGAACGCTTCACAAATTTGTGGATCATCCTTGCACAGGGGCCATGCTAATCTTCTCTGTATCATTCCAGTTTTAGTATATGTGCTGCCGAAGCGAACACTCTTATTGTCTTACTAAACGCAGAAAAGCAATTGATTCAAAATGTCTCTATATGATTAAAATATTGTATTTTGACAAAAAATATAACATCACATCTTTTTAATTTTTTGCATATTTAGCACATTTCATAGCTTTTATGAGGAGCTCAGAGGACAACATGCAAAAGTAGATTTTCTCTTTCTCACATATGGGTTCCAGGGATTGAATTTAGGTCATCAGGCTGCGCAGCAAGTGCTCTTACTGATTGACTCATCTTCCAAGACAGCCAAGGCTAGACAGAGAAACCCTGTCTCGAAAAACAAAACAAAACAAAACAAACAAAGAAATAAGAGAAATGTTATAGCCATCAGCACGTCTACAGTACCTTATTGTGATATCTTAGAGTAGAAAGAAAGAAAGGAAGGAAGAAAGGAAGAAAGAAAGAAACAGAGAAAGAAAGAAAGAAACAAAGAAAGAAAGAAAGAGAGAAAGAGAGAAACGATATGGCACCGGGTGGTGGTGGTGCACGCCTTTAATCCCAGCACTTGGGAGGCAAAGGCAGGCGGATTTCTGAGTT
>NW_022196909.1:292982-298088 GCF_008632895.1 Mastomys coucha | reverse complement strand
GAACTCACTCTGTAGACCAGGCTGGCCTCAAACTCAGAAATCCACCTGCCTCTGCCTCCTAAGTGCTAAGATTAAAAGCGTGCGCCACCAGCACCTGGCGCACTGTGTCTTTAATCATGAAGATACTGTAGCACTTGGGTGAGAATACAGAAAAAGGTCAGAGCAACCAAAATGTGTAAAAAGACAGACTGGGAGACAGATTATGTCCACACTAAGCCAAACGCAGTCAAGACTAACAACCAAGCCAATGATGAGCAGTCACAGTTTTAAAATTCAGAACTTCTATTTATCAAAAAAATTTTAATTAACAAAAATAAATTAAGCTCTCAGATAAAAGACTATATTACATAGGCACTATATCTAGTACATAAATCAATTATTATGCAAAACATCCCAGTGAGAGATAGGCAAGAAACAAGAGACATAAGGAGGCATTCACACACACATTCACATATGTCAGTCATGCAGTGTATACTAGTGATGCCTCAACTGACTGAAAAAGAAAAAAGTGTGTTTGTTTCTGTAATCAAGGAAATGCAAAATAAACCACAGATTAATATTACAGGACAATTATTGCAGCTTTGGATTGTGGATCTTATTTATTTTTTTTTAAAGATTTATCTATTTATTATATGTAAGTAGCTGTAGCTGTCTTTAGACACCCCAGGAGAAAGCATCAGATCTCATTATGGATGGTTGTGAGCCACCATGTGATTGCTGGAATTTGAACTCAGGACCTTTGGAAGAGCAGTCAGTGCTCATAACTGCTGAGCCATCTCTCCAGCCTGAATTGTGGATTTTAAATCATCATAATGAGGAGAAACACTTTTATTATTAAAGTAGGCATCATTACAACCAATACATTTTTGCCACTGAGAAACCCTGTTTACTACAATAGTGTAGAAATCAATTCATTGAGGTTTTCTGAACCTGTGAGAAAGCGTGTTCTGCATCCTGCTAGTTGTAGAAGTGTTTTTTTTTCTGAAAAGAGTTGTCAACATGTTTGAAGAAATTGGACATGGTTGATAAAGGGTTAGATGAATCTGACAGACAAAACTTGACAGCTTGGTTAATTTAACGTTTTAAGTATTGGCTGTGAGGCAGACAATTGGACAGTCATACCACTGGCCCTTATGCTGACCACTCCTTGTCTGCAAGGGTTGAGTTTTCAGTGCATCCTATTCATTTACTGAGCAAGCTGTTTAGAGTCAATGGTTTTGCAAGTGTGCAGAAAACAGTAGTTAGTCGATCAGCTGCAGACCAGTCCCAACAACCATGACTTTTTTGGCCTAATTTGACTTTGGGAAGTGCTTTGGACTTTCTCAGTCCAGGTAATTTTAAGATACCTGGTAGAGACTCTGTCCAGTTTCTAACCCTTCTCCAAGAATGGCAGAGTTCAGTGCAAGTGTCAACTCAGGAAATGTACTGGCTGGTTTTGTGTGTCAACTTGGCACAAGCTGGAAATATCACAGAGTAAAGGAGCCTCCCTTGAGGAAATGCCTCCATGAAATCCAGCTGTGGGGCATTTTCTCAGTTAGTGATCAAGGGTGAGAGGGCCGCTTGTGGGTGGTGCCATCGATCCCTGGGCTGGTAGTCCTGGAATCTATAAGAAAGCAAACTGAGCAAGCCAGGGGAAGCAAGCCAGTAAGGTGACATCCCTCCATGGCCTCTGCGTCAGCTCCTGCTTCCTGACCTGCTTGAGTTCCAGTCCTGACTTCCTCTGGTGATGAACAGCAATGTGGAAGTGTAAGCTGAGTAAACTACCCCCCCCCCCCCCCCCCCCCCCCCCGCAACTTGCTTCTTGGTCATGATGTTTGTGCAGGAATAGAAACCCTGACTAGGGCAGGAAAGGCTGCCTACCTTTCCTCTAGATAAAACTTTAAATGCATTGCCAACAAACAAAACGAGTTTGAACTCTTAATAATAATAGGATGCCAGAGAGCTACTCTGAGAAGGGGTACAGCACGAAAGCTAGCCGAGGGCTTCGGAGTGGTAACAAGAAGAGCCGCTTGCATAGCAGGATCTCCTGTGTCCAGCAGATCTCAAAGGAGGAGTCATGTCCAGAGCACAATCCGATGGGTCTTGAGCCAATAGTCTCAGATGTGGTGGGAGACTGGAGGCTGGAAGCAGCTGTAGGCTCGGATTCCCTTCAGCCCAACCAAGGTGGAAGTCTTGGAGGCTGAAATGAGAAAGTGTCCTTCCGCTTACAGCAGCTTGTGAGTCCTGGAGGCTGCTCCGGCCAGCTCAGGTGGAGGGAGCCTCAGTCACATCTGTCCTTAGCAATTTTGAAGGCAGCCAGGCTTCCTCCTCTAATGAACAAGCCAGCTGGCTGCTGAGCTCTGACTCTTTAGGCTTCTCCAAGGAGAGCAGTGGGGTGCTGCTGGGGTTGAACTGTGGGCTTTGAAGCCTTTTCCCCTGCTGCCTCTATTGGCCCTGCAGCAGTCCTGGCTCTGTAGCCCAGAAAACACTAAATCTACACAGAGGAAATGGTGATGCCGAGCAATGAATGTGGTTACGGAAATAAAGAAGACCAATCAGAGAAGAGCTGTCAAACCTGAGGCAGGGGTGGGGGTGGGGGTGGTAATAGAACTCTGAGCCTGCCAAAAACTGATAGAAAGTCACAGTTCGGCCTGCAGGTCTGTTTCTGCTTGAAGTAGGGAAACATCGGACAGTGGCTGTTCTGGGTTGCTATGGTGACCTTTGCAGGCTGCAGTTTGCTTCTCAATGCGTTTTGCTTCCCGTTGCTTTGCAGAGATTTCTTTGTTATTTTTTTGTTTCCTTTTCCAGCTGTTGCATCTGGATTAATGCTTTTAATGATATACACAATTTCTAATTGACAAATGAGAAGAGGGAGGTTCTGGGAAGTTAAAAATCTTTAATAAGTCCAGTGTCTATTAAAGCAGAAAAACCAACTGAGCTATGTTCTTTTCATTCTCAACCCTGTGTCTTTTCCCACCCAATTTATAAAAGTATTCTTTTTTCATTAATATTCACTTTACATCCTGATTGCAGGACACTTCTCCCTTTTCTTCCCACCCCCCCTCCCTGCCCCCATGGGCCCTGGCACATCAAGTTGAATCAGGACTAAGAGCATCCTCTCCCACTGAGACCAGACAAGTATTCTTTAACGATGCACTCTATTTTAGTTTATAAACTTCGTTCTATAAATTTTCACATGTCCCTGTGGCTACATTACTTTATTCTTTGCTTCTTAAGTAAGATCATGCAATTTACAGATAATCCCTCCCCCTTTACAATGTCGTTCTGTATCACAGCTGCCTTAAATTAAGGTGTCTTCTTTTATTTAGTAATCATTGTAATCTGTTTGCACGTTTGCCACCGCTACTAGATTCTAATATTCTTGCGGGCAATCCTTATCTTGGTGGTGTGGTATTCTCATCCTTCTACAGTTATCTGCTGGATGCACAGCTAGGCTTTTCAACCTTCTCTTGATACGGAGGTAGCAGGTGGTCTCCTCAACCAATTCAAAGAATGGCTTTAATCCCAGAACTAGGGAGGCAGAGACCTGTGCATCTCTGTGACTTCGACGCCAGCCTGGTCTACAGAGGGAGTTCCAGGACAGCCAGAGCTACACAGAGAAACCCTGTCTCACACAAAAAAAAATCTCTCTCACTGCTACATTGCAGTAAGTTAAAGGGAATTTGTTAAGCATGTTAGCTACCTCTAGGTGGAGACAGGCCCTTGTGTCAGGGGGCCTGACTAAGGCACCAGGGACAAATGGTTGGGGTGCCTATTTATCATATCAAAGCAAACCCTGGCCATCAGGTCTCCCAGCATCCCTCAGTTCCTATGTGGTACAGGGTGCTCCTTGCCAGCATACCCAGCCCACTACCATGAACATTCTAGCCCAGGGGCTGGGCTGCCCTGCCCCAGAGGTTCTTCCCTGTAGAATTCAGCCAGTTCGGCTATGCTGGTTCCCTTACCCCTTTCAACCCTTTCATCTTTTGACCTCTCTGCCTCCTGGTCTCCCCTTTCCTGTCTGCCCTCTCTTCCCATAGCCAGGCTCATGTTCACTCTGGCCCTGCCTCTGGCTCTGCTCTCCCTTATATCTAAAATAAACTCTCTTCTCACCACACCTAGTGAAAGACCCGAACCCAGAGACCCTTCCCCGAAATGCGCGCTTAAACAAGGCTGGAAAATTACCAAGAGTTCCCCAGGCCGGTTTGGGGCCAAACAAGATCTTTGTGGTCTGACACCTGGGTGAAATGTTTCAAAAACACCATCTGTCAAGATCAACAAGAACAATGAGATTGCCTCGAGACAATGGGACAGCCCGAGATCCTCCTTCCCAGAACTCAAGAACAATGGGACTGCCCGGACAGAACTCAGGTTGAACTCCGAGTCACCCTGGCCTAATTTACATCACCCAATCAGAGACCTGTAACCATGCATCTGCTTCTGTATGCCTGCTTCCGGCTCATGCACCCTATAAAAGCCCCGCACCTGAGTTCATCGGTGCGCCACTCTCCTGAGAGCAGACGCCCGGGTACCCGAAGCCCTAAATAAAAGCCTCTTTGCTCTTGCATCCGAACGCCTGGTCTGGTTGTCCTTCAGTGCACGGCCTCGGCCTGATAGAGGCCCGAATCTGGGTCTCTTCACTAGAAGCAATCAATCCCAAAGATGGAGGAGAAATGCCACCAACCCAAATCATCGGGGCCAAATTAATTAAACAACCCATTAAAGCAGACTGTTTTATTCATGTCCACAGGCTGCACCCCATAAGATGGGGTTTGAGAGGTCAGCATATGTGTGGAAGACCGAGTTTTTATAGATCAGGAATAGGAGTTCCCAGTAGGGGTGTGGGGGTTTGGATATGCTTGGTCTATAGGGAGTGGTGTTGTTAGGAGGTGTGACCTTGTTGTAAGAAGTGTACTGAAAGACCCCCAGAACTGGGGAGACCCTCACTCAAGTCTCGGGATGACACGACCACCCAATAACTCATGAGAGACCAATCTTGCTGCAAGCACACAAGGTTTATTTGCGATAGGCCAGTACCGGGGTCGAACTTGTAACCTTGCAGGCCAGAGGAGTTCGACCCAGACCACAAGCAGTAAGGGGTATTTAAAGGGAAAAACCACAAACTGG
>NW_022196909.1:276926-292972 GCF_008632895.1 Mastomys coucha | reverse complement strand
GGGAGGAGTGAGGAAGTTACCAAGGAAACATAACAAAAAACAGTGGAAAATTTCACAGGGACCCAACTCATGCTTTAGCCAGGGTCAGGGTCGCGAGGAAAAACGTCCTGCATACTCGTTATTCTCAAGAATGTGGCTTTATCATTGTCATTATCATTTACTTTGTGATTGACCGCTCCCTAGAAACACCTAGATGTCTGCCTTTGTGGAGGGACTGGTTTCTGGAACTAACTGGCCTACACTCTTGGCTCGCTTCAGAGAGAATTTCCATGCCCTTTAAGAAAGCTGATTAAGATGGTGAATGAGGCAGCAGATCTCCTGCTGTCTGAGAATAACCACCCAGGGAGTCTGTCAAAACAGGAACTCATTTTATTGTATCAATCTTTTCTTTATAAAGGGCTGAGAGAGGAGGTGGAATTCTCTGCTGAGGTGAGATGATGTAGGGGGAGGGGAAAGTTGACGAAGGGTATAGGGTAACTGATGGAGCCAACAAAGTTACTCTATGTCAGCAGGAGCTAGGCAAAGGCTGGCAAAGGCAGGTGGTGCTGAGTACTGAGTCACTCCAGTACAGAAGCAACTGAGACAGTATACAAAACTCGAGCCAGGCTCGGGTTTGTCCTCAAGGCCCAAACCAGGGCCCAATAGGGCCCAACATCTCCTGCCATTTAATTAATTGGCAAAGAAAATAAACCATTCCTGCATCCCTAGAATTGAGCTTCATTTTTCTCTCTGAGGCCACATGCACACGCTGCCCAGCTATCACAAGAAGATGTCGCTCTGGGGGAAAGTGATTGTTTTCTTCTGCTTGTGCACCGTCAGAAGTCACCATTTTGACCACGTTTAATTTAATCAGTATTTTTTGTGAGTTCAGAAAGGAGCACGGTCTTATTCTCTAACATGGAATGTTGCTCAATGGGCATGACTGAATGCTTGCTTTTTGTGAGGTGGGAGCAAGGAATCATTATAATTATGTTTTAAAAGAAGCAAATAGGCTAGGGTCAGGCCCCTGAGGTCATGAAGGTCATAGCCCTGGGGACCTCATTACTGTGTACCTGTAGGAAGACTGAGCTCTTCCTGGCTGCTTGCCCTGAATCTGTTTTTGGGTAAACCCCATCTGTTTAAGGATCTGCTTGCTTCCTTAGAGTTCCAGTGTGATCCTTCAGGAGCTTACGATGGGTGGTTACTTGACTTCACTTATGCTGGTCTGCTGGGACTAAGTGCAGGGCTAGTCTAAATGAACACCTCCTGTAAACTTTAAAAATCACTAGTTACGAGTGTCGCTCTTGGACTTGCACTTCCCATTTTAGTGTGTTTATTGTGTACATATAATCAGACATCAATGCTTTAGGATCTGGGAAGAATTTTGTTATAGCTATATTTAATTATACTGTAAAATAAAACTCTGTTTTAAAAAGTTTAAATATATGGATATATATCTTATATATAATATATAATAATATGACATATATCTTGTAATATATTATATTTTATAATTCTATGTTTTACTTTATAATTATTTATTATATTTTTATAATTATGTATATGTATATTAACAGAAAACATGTCTCTTTTTTTGTTTGTTTGTTTTTTTGAGACAGGGTTTCTCCGTGTAGCCCTGGCTACCCTGGAACTCACTCTGTAGATCAGGCTGGCCTCGAACTCAGAAATCCACCTGCCTCTGCCTCCCAAGTGCTGGGATTAAAGGCGTGCACCACCACTGCCCAGCAGAAAAGATGTCTCTTGATCAGACTTGTGCTGACCCAGAGAGTCTACAGTGGAATGAGAGAATGCTATGCAAACCGCCATTAAACACTAGGATGGAGTTCATTTTAGCTAGTTATCTAAATGTAATAGTCATAATTTCTAAAAGTTGTGCTACAAATAAGCATTGTTTTAAAACTACTGTTATTATACTACTGAGAAATTTGTATGTTTTTCTGACATTTTAAATAAATAAATCAAAATAAGTATATAATTACACTGTATTCAAATGTCTGACTTATTTTAGATTAAGTTCATGTTCTTTCTTGCAAAAATACTAATCTTAGCATATCCTACTTTCAACCGTCGTATTAAGTAAGCAGTAATTTTTTTATTAAGTTAGTATAGGTTAGATCATCCTTCATGATCAAGGACACAAAGCATTACAACAGTGAGACTGAAGGCCCCAGATACTCTGTGCCTCACGGACAAGAACTGTGTAAGGCTGCAGTCAGTCTGTGACTGACGGACAAGAGCTGTGTAAGGCTGCAGTCAGTCTGTGCCTCACGGACAAGAGCTGTGTAAGGCCGCAGTCAGTCTGTGACTCACGGACAAGAGCTGTGCTTACATCCTTTTAAATGCAGCAACCATATGAACTGTAAGTACCCACGTCTCTATGCAGCATCCGTATGGACTGTCTCTATTCTGTGGGTGAAAACAGATAGTAATATTTGTTCAATGCCACAACTGATGAGTGCAGAGACATAAATGTAAAATCTGTACTTACTGGTAAGTGCAGAGTCTTAGATAAACTAAATGCTAATGATATGGAAAACTTGTGGTAAAAGAAAAGCTTCTAGATGTAGCAGACAAAATGATTTTATGTACTTATGAAAAATACTCCAGGAGATTTTTTTTTTTTAGTGGCTTTAAGGACATTGAGGATAAATCCAGTTTGTTCTGATTTATCCAGGCTTTTCATTTTTTTTTTTTTTTTTTTTTTTTTTTTTTTTGCATGTAATAATGCTCTTCGCAGGTTTGGGGAAGGTGGAAACAATATGAAATTTGGTAAAATTAAATACATTATAAATTTTGCAAGTAGGACACAAATTTCAGTTACTTTTATTCTTGATACAGAAAATGACAACAGTCAGAATGTGAGCCAGCTCTGCTTCTGCCCTGGGAGTGCTCAGAGCTTGTCCTGGAAGGGTGGCTTTGCAGGATCGTGGCCGGTTGAGTGCAATGGAGAAACAGCCTTCTCCAGGAGGTTTTCAGTGAGACAGCTCTCTTTATTCTGGGGTTAAAAAGGGGCTCTATAAACCTTGGGGAATAGGTACGGGGGTTCAGGCTAAGTGTACATTACTGGTTGATATGGAGGTGCTGGGAAGGCTTCATTTACACAGAGAAGAACTCCAGGTTCTTGCTGGATATGTCCTCGTAGGGAGAGAGGAAGTTAAAGCTGTAATTTGGCCACCAGGCTACATGTCTACCTCAACAGTGGGGGAGGGGTTGTGTGTCGCAAGGCTATGTGTCCATGCATGCAGACCCACAACAAGGAGAGAGCAATACTTATTCCTGCAGGTCTCAAGATGAGATTTTCGGACTTGGACACCTCTCCACTCTTGCTCCAGGCTCCCATCCTGTCCTCACTTGCCCTGCAAGAGAGAAACTTGTTAAATTCTTTGCTGTAAGTAGAGTTTTTTGTTTTCTCATCTCTCTTTTCTGTTATGATCAGTCCATGTTCTCTCTCTATCATTAGTTACTGTGCGTACTTCCTTCATTAACTTGAGCTCTATGTACACAAAGTTCATTACAGTTCACAGACTGAGCACCCACACTCAGAGAGGAAGGCAAAGCTACACGATTTGACCCACACCCAACCAGCTGCAGAATTCTTGTTACCTACTTTGTAAGATCCACATAGCTTATTCCATTAACAAAGTTGTACAATGATAGAGAGTGCTTTCCATTCTCTAGCAAAGCTCTGTACAGGCAACAACATGTTTATACAAATGAAGAAACCACCTGCAGGCTTGTCAGGATTCTCCAGATCCCGTTGTCAGGGGTCTCTGGAACTCCCAGGGCTTGTCCAGGAACTGCAAAGGTTTTCCATGGGCTCAAACACCTAACTGAGTATGCCTGTGCTCCTGTTCAATCTCTGCTTGCCTCGTGCACATGTATGAAAGGCCCTGCTCATCTGTATCCATTTGAGAAGCAGTCTCCTGTTCAGTAGATAGGTCAGTTTCTCTTCTAGTCTTTCTCAGGCTGGAGTAGTCCAGAGTGGCAGCTGCCCCACCCCAGGCCTGTTCATCTGCTCACCATATTCCAGTAGCCACGTGTCCTCAATTTTTCCTCCCTTGGAGCTGATGTGACCACTCTAGGCTTCCAAAACCTTACATAATGTTAGTTCTTAGAACATTTACAAGTTGTTAGGGGACATGTATCCACCCACATAAAAAAAGCCCTCCCCTTGGCCCTATCTAACTTTGTTTGTTTGTTTCTTTCTTTCTATGTCTTTCTGTCTATGTCTTCCTTCCTTTGTTCTTTTTTCTTCCTTCATTCCCTTTTCTTTCTTTCCTTCCTTCCATTTTTCCTTCCTTTCTTCCTTCCTTCCTTCCTTCCTTTCTTTCTTTCTTTCTTTCCTTCTTTGTTTGTCTCTCTTTCTATGTCTTTCTTCCTCTTCCTTTTTTTTTCTTTTCTTTCTTTTGTCTGTGTCTTTCTTTTCTATACCTTGTGGTTTTTTTTTTTTTCAGTTGGAGTGAAAAAAGTCTCCAGATGTCTTTCACAACTGATATTTGTGCTTGTGATGGAAAGTACAGTGGGAGAGAAATCTTTTCCTATGAAATTCAGCTATACAAAGCTATGAAATATTTTTCCATTATTATTTTACCAGAAGAATGGTCAACACTATGCTTAGGAGTATCAAGACTGTGTTATGTATGAATTAAAAAAAAAAAAAAAGAGGATCATCACAAGAGCTACTCACTGCTCTTAGATCCATCAGGTGAACAGGGCTGAACTCCCCAAAATAAACAGGAAGGAGACACACTGGCCAGTAGAATGGGCAGGACCCTTTGCAGAGGGAAACTGAGGGACAGGAAATGCCAAGCAACTGAGCTTTGATCAGCTACTGCTCGTGCTTTGCTGGGTCTAATACTGTTACTGAGCCATGGGACAATGGAAGAATTGCTATTCTACATAGGGCATGCTAGTAAAATATCCACAGTGTCATTAGTCAGCTAACAGAAGTACAGAAGCCATTGCTGTAGGTTGTGAGTTCCTTAACTGATGGTTTATGAAAGTGGGTTGTATTTCTATCTGAGACTGTGGCATATTGGTATTTTAAAACACACCAAGAAAAAAAATTTCCTCTATTTGAGGAAGGAATCACAGACTAGTCAAAGAGTTGAAGACCAATGAGAAACACATTCATAAAATGCCAGGGCAATTTTCAGAAGGTTTAGCTAGCTACCTGTTGCTTCTTTGAGTTTCTTGGCTGTGCAAACTATCAGCATTGTTACATTTTCCATTATATTTTTTATAATATTTTTTTCTATTCTCTTCTTTCTCTTGACTCCTCTGAAACTTCCAGGATGTATAAATCAGCACACATGAGGTCTGATGGTTCTCTCTGTTCTTCAACATAGGCAGTTCCTTCTGGTCTGTCACCTGAGTTCATCTGTCATTCCTTTATCTTGAATTTGTTATTGAGAACTTCTGGTGAGTTTTTCTATTTGTTTTAAAATTCAAAATGTGCACTTAGTTTTTTGTTCTGTTGTTGTTATTCTGTTATTTTTGTTTCTTTGTTTGTTTCTGGCATCTGTCCTCTTACTGAGGATTTCTATTGGTTGGATTTTGGTGTCACAGATTTGTAAAATATGTTTAACATGGTTATCTTGTGTTCTTTCAATAATATTATAAATAATATCCTTCATATATTTTATCATTGGAGCAAAAAGATTATTTCTCTTGAGTCCCTTCCTTGTCCAATATGGAACAAATAGGCTTATTTCTTTGTAAATATCTCAGTTATCTTATTAAATATTAAACAGAGACAGCTCAGTAGTAAAGTAGTACCTGATGCACAACCACGGAAGCTTGAGTTAAACCTTCAGCACATGAAGAGCCAGGCCTAGTGCTGAACACCTGTAGCCCTGGAACAGTGAATCAGTGCTCTGGCCATCCAGTCTAGCCAATCAGTCATGCCATGTTCAGCGAGAGACCCTTTCCACACACTGATTTCCCCATGAGTTCATGACTGAGTAATTGCACAAAGCTTGTGCTCAAACACTTAGAGACAGCAAGCATTCCGTCTGTGCTTTGATGGATCTCTGTGTCAGTCAAAGAGGTCACTTGAAGTCCAGGCTCTCCTCAGATATGTTTTAGACCTCCAGCACACAGCTGTAGGGTTGAAAATGAATGGATGTCTAGCTTTTGTCTTCTTGAGTGTCTTCTGACTGTGTTCTCTGCTCACCACCTCAGAGATGTTACTTCCATCCGAGATACTGTGGAACGAGAAGTCCATGTCTCTCACACTGTTAACAGGAGAGAATCTGCTGGCCCCAGCTTGTTCTGCCTCTCTCTACAAAACCTCTGTCCTTACTGAGGGGGGAGGAGGAAGAATATGTGAGTAGCTTTTGGACAGAATGTCATAGATTCTTATTGTTTTTTGTAAGTTTGGCAGCTTTTTCCAACCTAGACACTTCTAAGACTGGTGCTTGCCATTTATTTTTGGATTGATCCAGTTATTCTTGTCTGTTATGATCAGCTTTAAATATTCTATTTAAAGACAGTTCCTTGTCTTCTTTACTTAGCTCTAGGCTTACCTATTACTTCATACAGAGTGAATTGTACACTAAATATGTTTCATGATTTTATTCATCATATAAAGATTTGTGTGTGTGTGTGTGTGTGTGTATAGTGTAAATACATGCAAGCACTCATGTTAGTGTGTACAGTTGCCTATGTGTGGGAATGTGGAAGCCAGAGGTCAAGCTCAGCGATCTTTATCAGTCTTTCACTTTATTTTGGGGGACAGGGATGTTATTGAACCTGGGGCTCACCATATCAGCTAGACTGATTGGCCTGTGAGCCCCTAGCATCTGCCTGTCTCTACCCCATACTTCCCAGCACTGATGCTATAGGGACTGTGACTGGGTTTGGCTATCCCTGCTTGTCAACTTCACCATGTCTGGAGTGAACTACAATCCAGAGTTGGAAGGCTCACCTGTGGTCCTGATCTTGAGGCATGGTTGCTATGAAAAGGTTAGGCCCAGGCTAGGTAGTACATGGGTTACTTAGAAGGCAGTTTACCTATATGTCCATTAGCAAAACACCAGTAGATTTCTGCCCATGACTGATAGCCCTTTCTCTCCCTTGTATGTTTTCCTCCCTTGTTAAGCACTACTAAATATTTCAGAAAGCATGTTACCATTTTATGAGGTAAAAATCATGAAAGTTTTAATTAATTAGAAATTAACATAATGTAGCACAATGCCATTGTGATACATTTAGTAGCTAAAACACATTACAGTCAGCTACAAAAATAGCCCTTAAGAATTTAAATGCGGGCTGAAGTGGGGAGTAACGCGAACACTATATTGTAGAAATATATAGAGTTGTCTAAATGATGTTAAATTTAAATTTGTTTGTTTTTAAGACAGGGTCTCACTGTGTAGCTCTCTGTCTGTCCTAGAACTCTCACTATGTCCTGGAACCACAGAGATCCACCTGCCTCTGCCTCCTAAGTATTGGGATTAAAGACCTGCTACACTACAACCTGGTTTAGATTATTCTTAATAAGCCTAAAGTCCTTGCATAGCAGTTTAGACACTCAAGTTTTATGTGCATTTAGGAACTTGATTTTGTAACCACAATGCTTTTTCATCAGCTGTGAGTGGTGAGGACTTGTGAAATGTTAATCTCAATGCTGCTTGAAACTGGGAGTCATCATTGCATTGTATTACACTTTTCTAGGTTTCCTGCTCACACTGGCAGTCTATAGTTATAGAAACATTAAGTCCCATCATCAGATGTTTATCAATACATATAATCTCCTCATTATTCCAAGTTTCTATTGGCCTTTAAGGTTCATTTCAATCTCTATAGATCATGTTTAAAAAGATAAAATCTCCATGCTCAATACTCTCTCTCTCTCTGTGAGTCCCCCCCACACACCTCCTTTTTTCTTCCTTCCCCCTTTCTGTCTCTTTTCCCCTTTGTCTTAGGGTTTTATTGCTGTGAGGTAACAGCATGACCACAAAAACTCTTTTTTTTTTTTTGAAGATTTATTTATTAGTATATGTAAGCACTGTAGCTGTCTTCAGACACACCAGAAGAGGGTGTCAGATCCCATTATGGATGGTTGCTGGGATTTGAACTCAGGACCTTCAGAAGAACAGTCAGTGCTCTTACCTGCTGAGCCATCTCGCCAACCCCCATAACTCTTATAAAGAAAATGTGTTGGCTGGTTTTGTGTGTCAACTTGATACAAGCTAGAGTCAAATCGAAAGGGGCTCAGTTGAGGAAATGCCTTTATGAGATCTGGTTGTAAGACATTATTTCAATTAGTTATCAACAGGGGAGGGCCCAGCCCATTGTAGGTAGTGCTGTTCCTAGGCCGATGGTCTGAGGTTCTACAAGAAAGCAGGCTGAGCAAGCCATGTGAAGCAAGCCGGTAAACAGCATCGTTCCATGGCCTCTGCATCAGCTCCTGCCTCCAGGTTCCATCCCTGCTTGAGTTCCTGTCCTGACTTCCTCCCAGTGATGAGTTGTGATATGGACATGTAAGTCAGATAGGCTATGACCTTGAAGTATATAAGCCAAATAAACCCTTTCCTCCCCAAGTTGCTTTTTGGTCATGGTGATTTTGTTGCAGCAATAGAAATGTTAACTAAGATGGAAAGACATTTAATTGGAGCTGGCTTACAGTTTCAGAGGTGTAGTTCATTGTCTTCATGGCGGGAAGCATGGCAGCATCTAGGCAGACGTGGTGTGGGAGAAGGAACTGAGAGTTCTACATTATGCACTGACGGCAAGAAGTAAATGCCACATTGGGTGTGGCTCGATCATTTGAGCCCTCAAAGCCCACCCACAGTGACACAATTCTTCCAAGAAGGCCATACCTACTTCTATGAGGTCATACTTCCTAATAGTGTCACTATGGGCCTATGGGGGGGCCATTTTTATTCAAACCATCACAGCCTCTGTGACGTCCTGTCCACATCCCAATTCCCATCCTCTCTCCCTCTTTCTCTCTCTCCTCCCCTCCCCTCCTCTCTCATCCTTTTTCTCTCCCTTACATCTTCCTGAGACAAGGCTCTCACTATATACCCTAGGTTTCCTTTGAACCTGCAATTTCCTCTGCCTCAGTATTCTGAGTCCTGAGATTACAGTGGTATATATAACATTTCCTGATTCCTATAAAATCAGGAAATATAACATTTATGTAGTCAGGTCCCATAATGTGTGGGGCCTTACTAAATAATACTTCTATAGTCAGCTATGATCTAGCTACATGTAGTACAATTTGTCATATTTTAACTTGTCCTGCTACTAAGGGCCAGTTCATCTGCAATGAGCTCCTGAACACAGGTGTCACCCAAACCCAAGGCTGTCTGCTGTGATAAAAACTCTGCTTCAGAAGAATCTCTCAATGTGTTTCTCAATTTGTCTTGGTTATTGACCCCAATTTTCATACTCTGCATGAAGTTATCAAAGCTTAACCAGTGATTCAAAATTCACCTTTAATGATAAATAGGGCAGAGGGCAGTAGCCCTGAGCTTGGTAGTAAACATCAAGAAATTGAGAAATATATTTTTTTTAAGAACAAGAATTTTAGGATACTTTGAGAAGCTCTTTCAAAACCACCGTAACCTCAGATGTTTGCGCTAAAGCAGTAAAAGGGCCAAGAAGAAAATATTAGTCAGGCCTGGGACTCCAGTCACTCCAATAATATGTCTGGCAGAGAAATCATTACCCCGAGGGGAAGTCTGGATGAATGCTGGGCAGACAAAAATTAGCTTCACCAAACTGACTCAGCTTGCCAGCCCATATCACGAGTACACATCATTCACATCCCCTAACTTAGAATCCCCTCCCCAGTGTGCGTGCGTGTGTGTGTGTGTGTGTGTGTGTGTGTGTGTGTGTGTGAATATGAATTCTATACAGTATGAAATATGTTTGTCTGACAAGTCTATCAGGATTCAAAGTTAAACATAACAGGAAGGATGACTCTTAAGGTCCCCATAAGTGGTTGTTTCTCCACTACCTCATTCATTTGTGTTATCTAAATGCTAACATTAAATGTTTTACTAATGTATACTTCAAATACATCTGTATGTGTGTGTCCTTGTGCTTTGTATGTAAATATGTAGTTCTGTACATATGTGGAGGTCTTTGTATATAAATGATGATGGGAATTTTGTTTTCTCAAATGAACTGATGCTGACCTCTACTTGTGGTTCAGAAGGAACTTTATGTTCTGCTTTTTCTCTGGAGAAATGAGAAGACTACTAAGGGTGGAGTGTTAGGTAACTGTGGGTGGAAAATTCAGGGATATTTTCCTTTGTAGTCTTCCAAATAAATCTATTTGTGTCACGGAGAATTCCCTGGAATTAACATCTTCATGAGGATATACTTGACTTTCAGAAAATTTTATAAATGTCTCTCCTTAAGGTATTTAAATAAGCTTTATTTTAATTATAACAGCTACGATTGGGCATTTAGTCTGCTTGTCTTGTGCCTGGCATCTTACCTTCTGTCTCTCTCATCCACATAGTCCCAAAGATGGGTATTGATAGCTTCAGAAAGCTAAAACAAAAGAGGCTAAATACCTCTTGCCTAAAGTTATAATATGCTACACAAAGATTTGAGCATAGACCTAAGCAGCTCTCTGGTGGTTTGAATAAGAATGGCCCCATAGGCTCATATATTTGAATGCTTGGTTCCCAGTTGGTGGAACAGTTAGGAAAAGATCAGATGTAGCTTTGTTGGGGGAGATGTGTCACGGGTGGGGGGAGGGGGTGCTTTGAGGTTTCAAAAGCCCATGCCAGTTCCAATTAAGTTTCTCTCTCTGCCTAGTGGTTGCTCAGCTCTGAGCAACTGCTGCAGTGCCTCACCTGCCTTACTGCTACACTCTCTGCCATGATGGTCAACAATTCATCCTTTGAAACTCTAAGCTTGAATAAACTCTTTATTCTATAAATTGCCTTGGTCATGGTGGCTTAGCACAGCAATAGAAAAGTAACTCAGGCAGGCTCCCACCAATGGACACTTTTTGTTGTGACATGAAGGAACCTGGGTATATGAGGTTTGTTTTGTAACTGTTCTCTTTTGATAAGATCGTGTCTGTAGCAATTGAGGGCTTCCTGGGAACTTGAAGGGCTGGTGCAACATAATTTGGAAACTGTTGTTTTGTTGTATACGTATTCCAGGGAGTAGAATTGCTACGTGCAATTACACAGGTTTGCTACATATTTGCTTTCACTAGATTATACCAAAGTATATTTTCACCTACATTTTATGAGAATAGGTGCTTGCCCATACTCTCATAGAATGCCTACAGTTTTCTAACCTGAGAACTCCAGGAATTGTTTGAGTGTAGACTTGGGTCACCACTTGTTTACATATTCATTCCTGCTTAGGGGGCTCTTTTAGCCTTCTGATCCATTTAGGCTACAGATCCCTTCACTGCATTTGAGACTCATTTCCTCTGGAGTCATTTGGAGAGAACTCATTAAAACAACTCAATTCAGTTCACCTCTTTTCTTAGACACTTTTGCTATCCGTTGTTAAAAGTCTAGCTGATTATTATAATATGGAAAGGAGATTTTTAATACACATAATATACACATGCCTTCCATGTCCACAAAATATGTATCTGAGGCTCCTCACATTGATAATCCATAAGACTGAGTTGGCAGTTAAACTAAAAATGGTCTGTGTAAGAGTCAGCTATAGAGGGCAGCCGACCTACAATCAATCATTAAATAGGTTCAAAAATAGATGCATAACACCAGCTGCAGCTCCTCAAGTCACAAGATAGATGCATTCTGGTAAGGAGAAATTCAGTTTCTTCTGTGTTGGCTGTTACTCTTTAATAGATGTTAATCTGAGCTGAGTGATGGTGGCACATGCCTTTTATTCCAGCACTTAGGAAGCAGAGGAAGGCAGATCTCTGAGTTCGAGGCCAGCCTGGTCTACATACTGAGTTCCAGAACAGTCAGGCTACACAGAGAAACCCCCTCTCAAAAATAAATAAATAAATAAGGTTAACTTGAAGAAGTTTGTCTTCAGTGACTGGTATTCTATGACATCATAGTCACATCATCTACACATCATAGACACAGCACCAAAATTCCCACCACATAGGCAGAACTGTCTCCTGCTATTTGAGGAACCCTGAAAAGGAAAGGTTACCAACTGCAGAACTCACCCACATTCTCTCTTCCCTTCCTATCTCCACAGTGACCTGAACATCTGGTCATCTCAGTAAAGAGTTTGTTGTTTGTTTTGTTTTTGTTGTTTGTTTGTTTGTTCATTTGAGACAGGGTCTCTCTATATAGCTCTAGCTGTACAAGAACTCACTGTGTAGACCAGACTTTCTTCAAATTCACAGACGTTTGCCTGCCTTCTGAGTGCTGGAGTAGAAGGTTCTCCAACATCTCCAGGTCATGGGCAGGCTGGGCATCTATTTTCTTAGGGAGAGTTTTTTTTCTAGGACATAACTAATACACAAGAAATGAGGGCTCGAGATAGCATTTTAAAGTTTCTATAGTGGTTTTGATGATTAGCTAGTCTTTGGAACAATTATTCTAAGGATCAAAGACAAATATCACTCCTGTTTTCGTCCTGAGGAGTATATAAACTTGTCTAGCTCTGCACAATCCAATATGGCAGCCACTAGCCAGCATCCATTAGTGATGTGTGACTGTCAAACATCTGAATATACAGCTAGTTAAGTTTTCAAAAACATGTTGAAATAGCATTTTGGACATACTAGATTAACTGAGAGTATGGCAGAAAACGTAAAGGCGTCTGCTTTTGTTTGAAGTGCGTTAATATAGTGATAAAATAATTGCAAGTTACATGTGGGTGAAATGACTTAAGTCATCTGAGTTGATCATAGAGCAAGAATGTCCCTGAATTCTGTAGCTTTGGATCATTATCCTGACCCAGCTTCTCCTTCTGTGAAGCCCACAGTTAGCTGAAGTAACCACACAATCCCGGACATGAGAGACTCATTGATGAGTCTTAGCCCCTCTGCAGTCTATGCTCGCCAGATTCTGATTATACAGCGAGCTAGAGGTTTCAGATTCTTCACCAAACAGCCATATTCAAGAGCTGCAGCCGATGCCTCTCTTTTTGCCACCTCACATTAATTACTAGTTTTGACTCCACAAGGAATGACTTTCCAAAGCAAGATTCAAAAATGATTCTACTTAATTGAACAGTATGAACTTAGGAAGTTCACTAATTCCCTCCTGTTTACTGCCACACTGTTTGCTCTGGCAACCAAAGAGCAATGTTCCTTCTCCTCTTTCTCCTTCATTCTTCAAAAAAATCAAAAACTCCCACTCCCTGGGTTCAGCAGCCGAAAAAAACAAGTCACCATTTTATTTATTTATTTATTTATTTATTTATTTATTTATTTATTTTTCTTAAAGTCTTGCTTGGGCTGGTGAGATGGCTCAGTAGGTAAGAGCACCAACTGCTCTTCTGAAGGTCCTGAGTTCAAATCCCAGCAACCACATGGTGGTTCACAACCATCTGTAATGAGATCTGATGCCCTCTTCTGGTACATCTGAAAACAGCTACAGTGTACTGATTTATAATGATAAATAAGTCTTTGGGCCTGAGAGATCGAGTGGGGCCAACCAAAATGAGCAGACTGGAGCAAGCGCAGTTGACTGGAGCGAGCAGAGGTCCTAAAGTCAATTCACACCAACCAGATGAAGGCTCACAACTATCTTTACAGCTACAGTGTATTCTCATATACATAAAATAAATAAATAAATCTTTAAAAAAAAAGTCTTGCTTATTTCAGAACCATTTTTAAGCCAAAAATATGATAACTTCTCCATCACTTAATAAAACAGTTGAGTATTTTTGTTTGCTTAGTGTGTGTGTGTGTGTGTGTGTGTGTGTGTGTGTGTGTGTGTATGGAAGCCAGAGGTCAACCTTGAATCTATGTTTTTTATTTTTTGGTTTTTTTTTTTAAATGGAGTCTCTTAACCACCCTGGAACTCACCAAGTAGGTTGAACTGGACAATTTCACTGACGCAGACATGGGTGAAAGGATGTTCTGCTGAAGCAAACACACGAAAGGACACATGATGAAGGGTTCTTTGCTAATGACATGCATATATTGGTTCGTATTGTGTAGTTGAGCTGCATTCTTGGGGACTCTATAGAGAGAAACACAGCAAAAACCATCTAGTGGTGTGACTTCTTGCTACTTCCATGGACTTGGGCAGATGGGCAGAGTGATGCCAGCTGATGCAGACTCATGTGGAGTTTGCTAAGACAGACCCACGTGGTGAGGCGAGACCTGTAGAGGAGACATGATGTTTGGAGGACTGTGAGAGAGGCTTGCTGGTAGAGCTGGTTCTGCAATGCTTCCGGGTCTCTCCTCTAATCTGCTTCCTTGAGAGAGGCACAGCAGGGAACTTCCCTTGGCATCCTTGCTGGTCTGAATTCCCTCTGGCTGACTCATGCTGATTTAGCTGAGGCCTGGCTGTCTCTGCTAGGTCTTGTCACCACTGCTAGCTGCTAGTTTGCTATCCCCATTCTACTGAACTGGACTTCTGGTATGTTTGTGGAGTATTTATAAGTAGATCAAGCTGCCACTGCCTACCTGTAAACTGAACTGCTCCAAACGACTATTTCTAAACGGGTCCACTTACTTCCCCCATATTATAATAACCTTTCTTTCCCATGACCTCTGATGAGAGGTGAACTAGAAGGGAGGTTAAAGCATTTAAGAATCATAATTAAAAGTAGGCTTTGAAAAATCGAAGCTTACATATACCCTTAATTCCAATACTGAGAAGACAGACAAAAAGGACCTTGCTTGGGTCTTGATGACCAGCTAGTCGAACCAATCTGTGTGCTCCAGGTTCATAAAGAGACTCTTCTAAAAGAAAAGTAAGGTGGCCAATGATTGACAATCATACCTGATATCAACCCTTGTCCTACACACATACACGCACACATACACGCATACACACATACACATACAGAGGGAGAGTTACAACTGTTGATATGTGAGGAAGTTTTCTTAAGCTAAAACATTAGGCCCTAGTCATTCTCAGTAGCATTCAGTGACAGAACCGTTCCTGTTGTTGCAGGTTGGATGTGGTTTGACCTTATCCCAAAAGTTCCCTTGCTGAGCATTTGGTCCTTAGACCACCCATGCTGAAGCTGTGGACTTTTTAAATAAGTGGGACTTGATGGAACACATATATCACGCGTGGGGAGGATGCACCTTAATAAATGGACTGATGCTAGTCTCACCAAGCAGACTGAATCTTGCAGAAGTTAGTTCCGGGGCTCTGGAGACCGGCCTGGCCCTGGACTCCTCCAGCCCCCTGCTTCCAAGTGAGATCTTTAAGCTGCTGCTGGTAGAGTTTGCCCAGCATCGCTGCCTTGATGCACACATCCCTCTCCTCTGTCACCTGTGCCCACGGGAAGTGGCTTCCGATGAGCTCTTGCTTCTACTGAGGACACATCTCCCAGATGATATGGGAGACACCCCTTTCCCTGGGCCTGGGGCCGAGCCCCCTCTCACAGTGGGTCTCCTCAAAGCCCTGCTAGAACAGACTGGAGCTCAGGGAAGACCCCCTGGCCCAGTTCAAAGCACCTATGAGGACGTCCTATGGGATCCAGGCACTCCACCCCTTACCCCACCTCGTGGACCTACTACTTCTCTCCAGGGATCACACCACCTAGGACAGGAAGCCTGGGTACCATTTGGACTGGGGCTCAGTGCAGCTGACCTGGGAGTTCATTTGTAGAGCACAAAGATGCAAAGGGTCCCTAGGGTTGAAAAGCACAAAGGTGGGACTTGTGTGTGCAATAGTGTCTGTTGTGGAACAATTTCTTTTTAAAGATTTACTTTTATTTATTTTATGTGTATGAATACACTGTAGCTGTACAGATGACCGTGAGCCATCATGTGTATGGCTGCTGGGAATTGAACTCAGGACCTCTGCCGCCCCCGCCTGCTCTGGCCCCACTCGTTCCAGTGTAATTCTCTGTAGCTGTCTTCAGACGCATCAGAAGAAGGCATCAGATCTCATTACAGGTGGTTGTGAGCCACCATGTGGTTGCTGGGATCCGAACTC
>NW_022196909.1:271495-276814 GCF_008632895.1 Mastomys coucha | reverse complement strand
GACTTTGAAATTTTTAAATGTAATTTTTCTTATGTTTAGACACCTCAGAGGAAAAAAAAAACAAATAGAAATCAGAGAAACCTGTTTTCCAGTTTTATCTCTAACATTTGTATGAAAGTATAACAATTAAATTCACTGGTCAGAGCTGGCTGTTATTTGAAATACTTGTAAATGTCATTTCTTCAAAATTACTGTAAATCCTGGAGGAATTATAATAGAGCCATTTACCTTCTACAATCAAAAGCCATTTAATAATTATGTAACTGAATAGTAGTTTTGATATTGAGGACAACCCATAATTCTTTTGTTTATATGGTTCAATAAACTAAAATTCAAAGATTTTTTTGAAAATATAAACTTCTGCCTGCTTTTAAATTCTTACTTTGACTTATCCCATGGGAAGACATTGACCACCAAATAAATTTTGATTTATTATTTTATTTTTTAATTTATATTTATTCATCTAGGTTTTGAGACAGGTTTATCTGCATTAACCCTGGCTGTTCTGGAACTTGCTTGGTTGACCAGACTGGCCTTGAACTCACAGAGATCTGCCTGCCTCTAAAGGGTTGCCTGACTTTTTTATTTTTTATTTTTATTTTTATTGGAGAATAATAAAGTATAGTAATATACTATGAGAATACTGATTCTCAAAAATTCTCATTTAAAATGATATATGTGTGTATATGTGTATATATTTCAGTGTATATAAGTATATTCAAGTGATTGATGAAAAGGTATTGGTGTCAAATGTGAATAAGAGCTAAAATATTTGTATCATTTTAGAGTACAGATTTTCTTGGGGATTTCCTACACCACTGATTTTAAAATTCCCTTGCTGATTCTAATGTGAAGCTAATGTGAGAACCAGTAGACAAGTCTAGTGACCCTTAGGGTAAACTGAATATTGACTATGTCTATAGGATTTGTGAAGACAGAGTCCTGGCCCAACCTCTAGAGCATGTGTCAATAGATGAATTGTTGGGTGTGTCTAATTTCAAGGGTACAAGTACCATGGACTGAGTTGGATTCCCTAAAATTCAAGTGCGATCCAGATCACTCCGTGTGAATGTATTTGCAGAAAGGCTTTTAGAATGTATGTAAGGCACACTAAGTCATAGAGGCGAGGTACTTGAGAAGACAGGAGAATGTTCTATGCATAGCAATGAGAGGAGCATGCTGTCTGTCTGTCTGTGATCAAGACACTTGCCCAGAAGGAGAATTGGTTACATCTATGACTTTAGACTTCCCACCCTCCAGTATGGTGGCTGTATCTCCTAAAATTTTGTTTTATTTTGTCCAAGTGAGGGACTAGGAGTCAAACAAATTCCCTGGTAGGCAGAGAGATAAGAAAAAGAGCCATTGTTGTGGGAAATATTACAAACAAAAACAACAAACAAAAGAACTTTCCAAGACAGCTGGCTTCATCTCATGACTGAGACAAAAGCCTGGCACCTTAAAACCAAGATCTATGGGGTTTGTTCCTCAGGCCAGTAGGCCTCTCCTACTGATGGCTTAACCATCTGATCAGGGCATGTTTACACAACAGTTCTTGACCAACCTTCATACTAACCAACCCTAAATTAGGAGCGGAAGATTCTTCAAAGGTTTCAGATAGTGAGAGAAATCTTATATATGTAATATTATAATAGTAGTAAATTATAACATAATATAAAATAATAATACTACATTATTACATATGACATATGTAATAGATTATATACAATGTAAAATGGTTTTTTTTTGTTTAGCCATTACAAATATAACAACTTTAATGAGGTAGAAATAGAATGTAGGCTACAGCAATCTTTAGTGTGCTATTCAAGGAAGTCCCTTAAAGTCAATTTGCCTGAATCAGGCAAATTTCCATGATTGGGATGATGGTTGGTTGTTGTTGTTTCTCTCCCTCCCCCTCCCTCTCCCTCTCCTTTTCCCCTCCCCTTCCCCCTCCCTGCCTCCCTCTCCCTCTCCCTTCCCCCCTCAATAAGTTGCCAGTGAAATCAAAGAACCTTAAAAGAAGACATTATTCCTGTTTACTTGGCCAGTGACAGAGTATGGAGAAGTGGGAAAAAGAAAGCTTTGCTAAGAAGTCATGTGGCTTGCTTTCTCCCCACTCTGCAGGGACCAGCAGCCATTGCTTTCTCCCCACTCTGCAGGGACCAGCAGCCATTGCTTTCTCCCCACTCTGCAGGGACCAGCAGCCAGGACTGGCTCTCCTTGCCAAGAGAGGCTAACCTAACTTTTTTTTTTTTAAGATTTATTTTATGTGTATGAGTACACTGTAGCTGTACAGATGGCCGTGAGCCATCGTGTGTGGCTGCTGAGAATTGGACTCAGGACCTCTGCTGGCCCTGCTCGCTCCAGTCCTGCTCACTCTGGCATAATTCACTGTAGCTGTCTTCAGATGCAGAAGAGGGCGTCCAATCTCATTAAGGGTGGTTGTGAGCCACCATGTGGTTGCTGAGATCCGAACTCAGGACCTTTGGAAGAGCAGTCAGTGCTCTTACCCGCTGAGCCATCTCGCCAGCCCCTAACCTCCTTGATTCTCAACAAGATGTGAAGTGCTCCTAAGGAACGTTGTTTTCCTAGAAGGTTATAAGTGAGCTTTAAAAGTATATTTTAGCAAAGAAAATGGCAGTATTTTTCATATGGCCAACATTAGAGGCCATAGACATACCAAAAAAATATAAATGGCACTATTTTCTAAAAAAAAAAAAAATCACAATAATAAAAGATAACAAAAAGGAGAATCATTATGTACTCTTTGAAATTGGGTGAGAAAGGGTATGGGACATACCATTGGGTCACATAAAGTTGGCAACTGCCAAGTATTCCTCTTCTAAAGGATGTTGTCAATACAGAACACCCAAGATGTTCTATGCTTGATGCAAGATCAATAGACAAAAACCCTCCAAATTGCCTGGATGTGAAATATTTTTCTCATGTTTGCTGTTTATCATTTTTGGGCAGCAATTTATGAAATGAAACACTAACTACAGTGTGAATTCAAATTGACTACTTAAGCCTATACTGAAATCAAGTAGTGTTTTCCTCAAAATTTTATATCCAATAAAAGTACTTAACTGGAAATATATCTGAAAATGAAAAGCCTTTACAATATTTATATAATTAATAAACTAGAACAAAAGTGGCAAAGAAGCTTATTTTAGTAAATGCTTTGTTTAGTTCAATAGCCGGTTCACAATGTGCTCCTCAAACTATCCAAATTTTTGGGACCAGGAAACCTTGGATACCTTAGACAGTATAATTTGATTGGCACTAGCTATAGATTGGGCATCAGAAGCTCTGAATGATCTCGAATGTGGCCTGTGTTTGGCAACAAGCAAGATCTTAACTGGTACTTGCATTAAATTTCCCTTCACAGCACCTAGTGTGGGGGGGACACCATCACCACCTGAGACAGATGCTAATTTAACAAACAGGCATACACCATCACCACCTGACACAGATGCTAATTTAATAAACAGGCATACACCATCACCACCTGACACAGATGCTAATTTAATAAACAGGCATACACCATCACCACCTGACACAGATGCTAATTTAATAAACAGGCATCATATTAGGAATATGGGAAAGGACACAGAATGAATGAAGAAGGTAGTCTCCATCATGGAGGTGTTTATAATTCAACAAAGCAACACGTTTAGAACACAAAGAGAAATAAAGTACAGTTTGCCTGGGATATTACAGTTGGACTTGCAGCCTGAAGAGCAGGTTTGGATGTCTTGTCATGTTGTTCTCGGAGGCACATGTACTTTAATTACTAATAAAGAAGTCTCTTCTCACCTTGAACATTCAGCATTCTAGTACCCATCTAGTAAATGCAATGGTGGTACAAACCTTTAATTGCAGCACTCAGGAGGCAGAGGCATTGGTACATTTCATTCCTTGATTATGCAATAGAAACAAAAGGATAATTCAAACAAGCCTGATAATAAATTCAGTAGGTGATAGAATCAGATAATGGAGACAGAACTTGGACTGTTTTATGAATAGTCTCTAACAGCGCATGGACTTCGGGCAGCCAGCAGCCCAAGTATGAACCTGTCCCGAGAGCCTTCTGAATGTAAGTATACTTCATTGCAGAAGTTGGTAGACGTTAAAATGGGGACTCAATAATTTCTAAGTGGCCTTATAAATAATTGCTAACATTCATTTTCTAAATTCCTTACCGATGTCCATAACCCTTTATCGTTCCCAAAAACCATGTTCAAGAAAAAGATGAAATATTTTAAGTTCTTTTGGTATGAGTAAGTCCAAGGAAAATGATACAACTACTTTTACTCCTTTGCTTAGCAAATATCAAGGATGATTTTTGTAACTGTAGGTCAGAACATGTTCAGTGGCTTAGAATAAATCACAGGTAATAGAAAATCATCCATTGGAAGAGTTAATTGTGAATGATTGGAGAATAGCTTTCCCCTGAATTGAACACTAACCTGCAGACAGGGTTTTATGTATGTGAGAAGTTGCTAGGTGCCAAGTGGCCTAAAGGGTCGAGGCTGGATTTCAAATCAGCAAAGAGAATCACTGCTGTTATGAAATATAATGTAGCATGGGTGAGTGGGTGGGTGGGGGTGTCTTTGGGGCCATGCCAAGATGTACTCCTGAGAAATTATGCCACACAACAGATCTGGTGTAAGAGGTTTATTGGAAGAGGGGAGAGGAGGGAGGACCTGAGAAAGGGGTAGAGGAACCGGAGCATCTGGCATTGGTGGGTGATGACGTAAGCAATTGTTAGGTCGCTGAGCGCAGGCCAGTCGAATTGCCTGTACACTAACTATTGTCGTTTTGAGCTTTTTATATTTTCAAAAAGTTCACTTCCATTTTCTGAATTTCTGTTTCTTTGCTTTTTTGGTTTTTTTTTCCTGGTCCAACAGCCCTCAGCACTGTAAGGCTCTTACAGAAACATGGTTATTATTTTCTTACTGCTATAATTCATCAGTTCGATGGCATAATGTTGACACCCGTGCTTGTGAGGACAAAGTAAGACACTCATGGACTTGCCTGACACCTTTAAGCACTTAACAGAAGCCTCGGGGAAATGTGTAGTGGGAAAAGAACTGTACATCAAAGTCTCACGTTGGCTCAGTATGGAGTGGAAGTGATATGATTGTGGATGTAAATGGCTATTTCAGTTTTGTCAAGATGAACACAAAGCTCAGGAAAACTTAAGTGGGTTGAATTAGCAGCCTCAGAGCAGGCTGATCGGAGAGTAACAGGTCAGGGGTGGCAAAGTCAGGCCCAAGTGAAAAAAAGACTGGAAAAGCCACAGTGTGTATGTGGGGGGGT
>NW_022196909.1:243035-271384 GCF_008632895.1 Mastomys coucha | reverse complement strand
TGGGGGTGGGTGGTGGGGAAGGAGGTGCAGGAGGACAGGGAGAGTTGTCTGGCTAGGACCAAATGCTTAGAAATAGAGAGGGTGAACTCATAGACAAACAGGCAAACATGGCTCCAACAGTAAAAAGCCTTGCTGTTTTGCCAATGACCCAAGGATGAGATAACACACAGGTTTATTATGATAACACAGTTTACAATTACAAATGGAGTAATTTTGACCAGAGGAGGAAAGCTATTGCAAGAATTGAAGCAGAGGCTCTGACCCAGATTGGTCAGCGAAAACCTCAAAGCAGGTTTAAATTTAGTTGAGTAGAAATCATGGACCTGTAACTTCTGAGATATTTGGTAGGCATATATTCATCTAGAGACAAGAATAAAATAAAGACAATGGAAGAATACATCTTAAATTATTTTATTTAAACACTAACAAGAAAGGAGTGCCTTTGCTTGATATAAATGGATATCAAGAGAAGAACTATTCTCTTTTCCTATCTTGTCTACAGTGAATGGATTAAACACACACACACACACACACAACCTGAGTTAACTGCAAACAGAGAGTAATGAAGAACTTGCAAGAAAATTACCTATTTCTCTAAGGCTTAACTTCTCTTTCGGAAGCATTTACACTCAGCAAGTAGTTTATGCTAAGGACTTGATTCAGCAAAAAGGGCAGTGAACACAGAAAAGCTGAAGATGCACATGTAGAGGAGAGATTAACAAAAATAATTAAGAGCTTGTTTCTAAACCCAAGACCAGGAACCTCACAGAAGCAGTGAGAGACAAATACATGTTACTAAAGTCACATCTGGTCACTTAAAAAAGGAAGAGGCAATTTAGTAGAATTAACAAGAATTCACTAAGAAGTCACTTCCTTTTTTGATAATGTTGCTACATCAACAGAGTGGACTTCTGATGGAGGAACCATATGATGAGTTTGAAGCTGCATAGGAGAGGACTGAATCACTCTCTAATCTCTCACTGGGAGGGTCCTTCTCTAACTCCTGATCAGGATGCCATGCTAATGTCCCATGCTTGGTGTCTTTTAACAAGAGCAGTAAACATGCATAGGTAATGTGGGTCCTTCCTGACAAAAATCCCCAGCAAGGGGCTGGAGAGATGGCTCAGCAGTTGAGAGCACAGACTGCTCTTCCTGAGGTCCTGAGTTCAATTCCCAGCAACCACATGGTGGCTCACAACCATCTAGAATGAGATCTGATGCCCTCTTCTGGTGTGTCTGAAGAGAGCGGCATTGTATTCACATACATAAAATAAATAAATCTTAAGCCTTCTGCTCTGGGAAAGAGTAGGGAGGAGCAAGCGGGGCAGGAAAAAAAATTCTCAGCAAGAGCATCCAAGTTCAGTGTCAGCTGGAAGTAGAAGATGACTGGCAACTGACATGATGATGAAGGATACAGATCTTCCATTCAGCTGGATGGTGGAATTAACCATTATGTTAATAGTAGTACAGAACATGCAACAAGCTTAAAGACTAGGCCAAATTTAACACAACAGAACTCAATAGAATAAGATGGAGTGTTGGACTCAAATTGCAGTGAATGTAGGTTGAAGAAGGCCTGTGATAACATTCGTTATGGAAACAACAAACAAACACCTCAAAGCTCCAGTGAATTGTATTACAGAAAATGCTCCAAGGAACTTCCAGAACAAAGCAGGTACACAGCTTTCCACTGTGACTTTTAAATGAAACTTTGGATGCAGTTCTAGGGATCAGGTTTTAAGGAGGACACTGGGCAAGGAAAAGGTAACAGAGATGGCTCTGCACTCAGACAAACTGAAGCATTCTCCTACAGAGTCAAGCTTAGACATGTTGGGGCTGGGGAGTGTGGCCCAAAAGGCATACCACTCTTGCACAAGACCCAAGTTTGGCTCCTAGCACCCATGTTGCTTGGGCAGCTTACAGCCACTCTCCATCCAATTCTAGATGATTTACTGTCCCTGTCTCTGGTCTCTGTGGTCACATGCATTCACATGCATGCACCCACAGAAAGACATTCATGTGCATGTAATTGAAAATACACATAAATCTTTTTTTTTTTTTAAAAAAAATGGCCTATGGAGTCCAAAAAGCAAATATGTAAATCTGCTGAGAGGTATCATATCATGAGGTTCTTTGCAAGTCAGTGTCATCTATAGGTAGACTGTCAGAGCAGTGACCAACCAAAGGTAAATGGAGGTTGGTGAGCACACGGCAGTGGGTACTACTACCTTTAAAAAAATTCTTCAATCTTGTCTGCACATTAGGATCAATCACCTGATTCATCCGTGTAGGGTTCCATTCCAAAGAATGTATTAAAACTCTTTAACGATTCTAAGATACTAGCTGGGAGACTCCGTGACTACAAGATTACTCATTGGGAAGTTCAGCAAGCTAAACGTCTTTGCCACGGACTGGGTTGCTCTGGGGACCCCTTGTTCCTCGGGGTGATAAAAGTTCTGGCCTGGTGGGCAAAGAATTCGGCGAGTGACAAACAGACACAACACAAGGGAGTGTTGTAACTGAATGCAATTTGTACAAAGTAGAAATCAGGCTTATATAGTATACAGAAAACAGGGTAAACTACAGAAGTCACATAGGCAGGAGATGGCTACATCAAGGTCAGTAAGATCAAACAGCCAGGTGCAAGGCAGAGGAGCAGTGGTGTCCTTCTTGGGCTAGGTCGTCCTGGCAGCCCCAAGATAAACTCTCAGGGTCTGTCTGAGGCAAGCAGCTGGAGGTCCTTGAGAATAACCTTGGCTATAACATAGATAATTAGTGACAGAAAGTTAGTAAAGCAATTCTGCCTTATGTGGGACTGCTCTGATAATTAGTGCCTAACTGCTGTCTCTAACTTGACACCCTGTCTGGTAAGACAGCTTCTTTGTAGAATTCCAAGCTAACTACAGCTAGGAAATCAATTAGGATTGTTGAAATACTGTGAAGGCCAGGAAATAATGTTCAATCTCAGTTTTAGCTATAACGAAGTATTTCTTAGGCACCTTTATGCCTGAATAAAGAAAGCACACAGATCTCTCCACAGACTTTAGCAGAGACCAATCTGGAACACATCTGCGTTGGGAGATGTCGGTGACTGACCACCTCAGGAGGCTGACTCCTTTTGAAGTGTATGCCTCAGGTCTGTGATCAGGTTTTTAGGCCTGTCCAGACACTACTGAAGTAGATGAGTTCTGTGTGACAAGTCTTCTTTTCTCTAAAGTCACTTTCTGATTTGAGAAGACAAATGGAAATTAACTCAGAATTATATACTACAGCTAGGCACTGACACAATTCATTCTACTAAAATAAATACCTCAACACAGTGCCTGGTATACAGTAAACTTTTAATAAATATTGGTCATTTGTATTGTATCTTTTGTTGCATGGAGTATTATAGTAACTCTATTCTATAGAGAGACACAGTCTCTGAAGGTGGCTTAGCTTCCTAAGGCCCCCAGAAAACCGCAAAGTAAGCATTTGAATATTGCTTCACAGTACTACTCTAGCTAGAACTTTCTTACCACAGGCCTGTCCAAATAGCAGGAAGTTTATGCAAATTAGTGATTTATCTGCGTTAGCATTTAAAAGCCTAGCAGTAGTATTTCTTTTCTTTTTAAATCTGTGGTGAGGGACCTCTTTTGATTGCAAAATCAGTAACCCTTCCTAGCAGTGTGGTTTCCTGGAAGCGCACTCAGGTCTCCACAGTCTGTTAGAACTCAGAGCACTTGGTAGCAAACGTGGGGAGAGCCCAGGGTTGAGTAAAACCGCCCATTCCGATGAACAGGTAAGTGACTCGAAAAGCTGCCTCTTCATAGAATCTAATAGATTAACTCTGAGGAAGGAGATCCAACCCTGGACAGGTTAGATAGCTGAGTTGGTATTGGATGGCTACTTTTCGTTGAAAGAATAAACACAAGTTGGGTGCATAACACACACACACACACACACACACACACACACAGGAAATAAGATAAAGTTTCCCTTGTGAACTGCAAACTCCGAAGGATCTTCCCCCAATCGTTTATCTTTGCTGATTAAATCAGTTCAGCTTACAGGGTTCGTTGCGGTAGGATTCCCTGGTTTTTGCTGCTCCATGCTAGGCGACAACTGCTTCGGATTAGGTGGATTTCCCCCCTTTCTCTTTGAGAGTAAAACTGATTGAGGAAAGGGGGGGAGGGAGGGAGGTGACGGGAGTGTAACTATTTTGGAGCCTGGAGAGGGGATTGGGCACTGAAGTCGGGAGTGGGATTCTTTAAATTCTCGGCTTTCCTCTTCCAGCGCTTTAAAAACGAATCGGCCTCTCCTCCCTGGGCCTCCAGATGTTATCTTTCCTTTGGGTGGGATTCCAGAGTGGAACCTGAAGCTCATGCATGGGTCAGGAGAAATCAGAGCTGTAGGAAGCAAAGCGGCGGGGCAGGGCAGGGCAGGGCGCGGCGCGTGGGGTCCCGTGTGGTCCCGGCCGCAGGGACGGGAAGGCGGAGTCTGGCGCGGAGCAGCGATCTGGGGCAGCGGAGGTCCGGGCCGGGCTGGGCGGGGGTCCCGCTCTCCCTCTCCCCAACCTCGCCTCCCGGGCTCTGCTGACGTTGCGGCTTCCTCCGCCCGGGGCTGAGCCCTGCCTCGGCCCGCCTTCTCTCCGCCGACCGTCTCCGCCCTGTCCGCACGGCCGCCAGAGGCTGAAGCGGCGCACCCCGGGCGCGGCGCCCTGAGCTCGGATGGCTCGGCGCGCAAGCTGAGGGCCGGACTCCAGGGGTCCGGAGCCCCGGCGTCCCACGGGGACCCAGAGAGAAGACGCCCGGGAGGACGGAGCGGTGAGTGATTGATGGGCTGGGTTGGGCGCTGCTCTGGGCCGCGCTCGGGGAAGCTTCCCTCCCGTGGCTCGATGGGTCTTCACTGGACCGGTCCCCACGGGCCAGCTAGAGCCACGTACCCCTCTGCGCGTCGATTTCCCTGTGGACTGCTGGCTCCGTGGTCTCCTACCCGGGTTCCCAGCCCAGAGTCCCGCAAGACAGCAGCACGGAGATCAGGAGCGAATGGCGGGGACTGGACGTGCTCCCGGGTATCCCGAGCCCCCACAGGTTTTGAGATAGCACACCCTTGGGTTCCCTTCCTATGCTACACCAACTATCTAGGGAGGGTGGTGGTCGTTTGTTCTGCCTGTGCGACCTCCAGACCCCCGAAACCCAGAAAGCTGCTTCTGAGTCGCCCCCAGCCGCAGGATTCCAGCGCCCCTGCACTCCAGCATCCCAGGGTGATTGGGTAACCTCAACCCGAGGCCTCCTGGGCCGGTCGGGGGCCCGGGAGGCGGGCTTGACTCGGGCTGGGGAGCGCTGTAAGCGATGCCACATGGGCTCAGAATCTGTCGGGGCTGGATCTGAGCTAACTGTGAACTGAGAACTTTCTCATCTCTCCTTTGAGGCCACAGCCTCCATTTAGGCCAGCTGGCATTCATATTGAAACCTAATCCCTTGATTCCAACGCAAGAGGCCAGCCTCTTTCACCTGGAATTCTTTAGGTCAGGAACTGACACGTTGGTTTCTAGAGATTTTTCTAGTAGAGTCCTGAAAACATTTGGTGTTTATCGCTGCTTAATCAACAATATCTTAAAGAAGGTAGACTCTTCTAGAAATATTTTCATATTCTTTGAGGTTACACAATTTTCACTTTTAATAATTCTCTTTTCAGTTTTTACATTTTCTTAATACATGATAGTACCGGGAGCTGGAGAGATGGCTCAGCGGTTAAGAGCACCGACTGCTCTTCCGAAGGACCTGAGTTCAATTCCCAGCAACCATGTGGTGGCTCACAACCATCCTTAACGAGATCTGACGCTCTCTTCTGGAATGTCTGAAGCTATAGTGTAATAAATAAATCTTTAAAAAAAAAATTTTAGGGCTGGTGAGATGGCTCAGTGGGGAAGAGCACCGACTGCTCTTCGGAAGGTCATGAGTTCAAATCCCAGCAACCACATGGTGGCTCACAACCACCCATAATGAGATCTGATGCCCTCTTCTGGTGTGTCTGAAGACAGCTACAGTGTACTTACATATAATAAATAAATAAATCTTTAAAAAAAATTTTTTTAAAAAAGATAGTACTAATGAAGTTTTTAAAAAGATTCACTAGTATCATTTCAAAATTATGTGTCTGTCTGGGAGTATATGCATAGGACTACAGACAGGTGCCTGCAGAGGTCACAAGAGGACGACAGATCTGCTAGTATGGTAGCTACAGTCTGTTGTGAGCTTCCTAACGTGGGTGCTGGGAACTGAACTCTGATCCTATACAAGAGCAGTACCAGTTCTTGACCACTGAGCCATCTCTACCCCTTATGAAATAAAAATTTGTTCACGCATTACTGTTTTCCTTTAAGGTCCCTGAACAGATGTGCTCCATTTTTTTAGTGTAGTAAATTCTATTCTACTGAAAAGGGAGAAAAGATTGGATTTAATATGTGATTTACCTTAGTGACCCTCCTTGTGGGTTTAATCAAAAGCACGAGTGTGGGTTAGAAGGACAGGGATGAGGTACATGAGAAACAGCCCGGGCTTTCTTGGAGTGTCCTTGGCTGTAGAAAGAGAAATATAGACTAAGCAATATGGAAGACTTGAATGTTGGAAGAGTCCTTTAGTCATTATTAGAATATGATATCAGTTTCAGTTTCAATAATTACACAAAAACACTGGCCTACCAAATATATTTTAATATCCAAATTAAAAAGAGACAGTGAAATCATCCGGTAAAAGAGGTTTTTTTTTTTTTTTTTTTTTTTTAATTTCCTTGACAAGAACAGAAATTGACAGCAGGATACAATCTGCATGGTGGGGTTTTTAGCCCAGAAAAAAAACCATGATAAGAAGTCTATGGATTTGCTCAACTTAATCAGTCTCATTTTAGTGAGCAGTTCCTGTGCATGTGTCTGCTTTAGTACTTAGCAGTAGTTCAGCTGGCGTGGTGCATTTCAGTGAAATAAGTGTGTGTCTGGGGGCAGGAGGTGGCAGTGCTGCCCTGGAGGGACCTAGGGCCATGCTTCACAGAAGTATAGTACTGTCTCTGAGACAGTTTTTAGACAAATGCGTTCTGGGATGAAACTAAATAATTTTTTTTTCCATTTCTTTATATTATTTGTGATAGAATATTTTGCTCTTTATTTCGTCTTGTCTTGGTTCCTCTAGGTTGCATTAGAGAAACATAATTCTCAACATTATGAATCTAACAAGTGGAGGAAAAAGGGGAATAATTTGGATAAGGGCATTCATTGAGAATATTTGTTTTCAAAACAGTCAAAGAAATCAGCCAAAGACTAATTATAGTCTAGTTTAAATATTTCTTTCAGCCATTAGGATGTCTCAGTCCTAGTATAGTAAATATTTTAACATGCTTTTCCCTTCTATTGTCCTAGGCTGTGTTGTGGCAGGCCTATGGGGAGAGCCAGAGCCTGTGATGGCGAAGCCTGTGTCAGTGAATGCCCCTTTCCATTACAGAAAGGGGCTGGGTGTTTGTCATCTTCAAAGGAGTTTCTATGACCAACAAACCCTATTGAAAGAGTATCTGACACAGGACAGGACCTTTCCTATTACTATATTTAATGCCCTGAGCTATTCTCATATTGGAATTACATTATCTCTTCCTATCGTGATTTGTGGACTTAAACTCTCTGGAGGTCACTAAACTGCTAGCAGATGTTTGAACTGGACAACCGAAATCTCTATACCTGCAGTCAGGGGCAGACATGGGAATGAAGCTGGTGTCTAAGCCCAGTGTACTCAAGGGAAATTATCTTCCCATAAAATCCATATGATGAATGAGTGTCAGAGCAGGAAGTAGAGGGCAAAATCCCAGATGCCTGAGATGATGCATGCAGATGTTTGCTAGTAGCAAGAAGTAGAAATGGATGTTTCCGAAATCTTTCTCTACTGTTGCATTTTTATTTTATTTTATTTATTCTTTTGAGATGGTATCTCTGTGTAGCCTTGGCTGTCCTGGAACTCACTCTGTAGACCAGGCTGGCCTGGAACTTAGAAACCCGCCTGTCTCTGTCTCCCAAGTGCTGGGATTAAAGGTGTGCGCCACCACTGCCCAGTATCTACTGCCCCATTCTAAATGGAAACTCTCTTTTAAACATTAGACTTGGTTTTGGAAGAAGATATTTCTATGTGTATGGTAAATAAATGTAGTCCAAGGCTGTTTCTTGATGTTTGTTGGTATTTCAAAGCTCATTGTTATGTAGAAGGGAGATTTGATTAGCTGATGGTGAAATATTTCAGAAATAGAAGCAAACTAGAAAGTATTGGGCAGTGTGATACAAGTGGGTCATTACTTTTACCAAAACGTCATCTACAAACTCATAAGCATTTAGTCAGGCAGACCAGCTGCGGGGACACAGATCAACTTTACTTGGGATGATTCAAGGCTTATATAGTTTTGGGGATGGGGGCATGAGGGAGCAGGGGACATCAAGGATGGGCAAAGGTCATTGACTAAAGGCTTAAGGTACCAAGATGCCTCAGTAGCATGGGGAAGCATTTCAGATCTTAGGTGCTACTTGAATGGGTTCTTGTCCAGAGAAAGGAAGTTAGTTGAACCTATAATCTAACTAAAGCTACATGACGTTCTTCAGGTAGAGGTGTGTGGGGCTTTTAAGTTCTCCAAACAAGGTCAGAGAAGGAGAAGCCCTGCTGGTAAAGATAGTCTGTCATTTTGCATCAAGCCTAGAAGGCTCTCTGGACAATGGACAATGGTAGTAGACTTGGACCTTAGTTAACATGGCAACATAGTACTCTTCCATTTTGTTCAAAGCATCCTATCTCACACTTTAGCCTGGCAGAGATGGATAGTGAGGCTGAAGGTAAGGGACACAATTTATAGCCCATCTGTGCTATACCTTAAATTGAATGAGACAAACATAAGTTGCACACCTAATGCTACTGTGTCCTCTGTAACTCCACATTCAAATTACTAAAGGCTCATGTTTCATTTTTCTGTAGTTACTGCCCATGAACTGTGAGAATGCTCATGCTTCTTAGGCTTCTGCAACTATTTACAGATTCCCTTTTGTTCTCAACCCCTCCTCTCCCACCCCCTCACCCCCTCTCTGCTTGGTAAGGTTGTCATTGCAAGGCCTTTTCTGATGCCTGCAGAGCCCCAGGTTGCTTGCTCAGTTCTTGTAAACTAGCTTTGGGCTTTAACTGGACTTGATACAATGTCAGTAGTGTTGCCAAGCTGCCTCATACAGACAGGCTGCAGCCTGCTGAGGGCTGGACTTCTGGATTCTTTCTCAGATGCCCACAGAAGTGTGAATCTGCCAGAAGAGACTGATTCTTAGTTCCTGTTAGGGTGAGAGAAGAAAAGAGGATGGTTTTAGTTTGGAAAGAGAAGAAAAGATGGTGAGGCCATCTGTTCATTTCTTAAATGGAGTCATTTGTAAAGTTCTTAAGAATAACACTGAATTTTAATGTGTGTTAAGATTATCCTGGGGTTTCCTTCTGTGTGTTTCAGTTTACTTGGAATTATCTAGAAACATGATCTTAGTAGAAATGTTAAACTGTTTTTAAAAGAGCAGAATTTCCATGGCCAGTAATATTTATACATTCTGATGAGAAGCATGATTTGCTTTGGTATTTTATAATTGAGAATATTTGATAGTTAAGTTATTATTAGGTGAGTGAAAATCTTGCTATAAAAATGTGACCAACATATATGGGTACTGGGAAATCTGAACTCAGATCCTAATGTTTGTGTGGACGTTTTACTGACTGACCTCTCTCCCCAGTCCCTCGTTACCTTTAATTACACATATGACATATCAGCTGTGGGCCATTTGCATCTATCGATTTTGTCCCAGACAGGGTCAGAAAGAGTTTGTCACTGAATGTCTGTCTGCATGCCAAAACAAAACCTTTTGGAGCTTATTTGTAGACTTAATAGTGACTGTCCTTTTCAGGCATTGTGGAATATATTAAAATACTCAGTATTTTACTTAACTAGCAGTCACATTCTTTAGCAAGAATTGAAAACTTGTGGCATATTGCGGATGCTGATACAGGAGGATTGGTTTGAGTCCCAGGCCAGGGTGTATAGAAAGCACAAACCAGCCAGGACTACATAGCACAACCACTCTTAAAAATCAAAACTAAATATAACAGGTAAAAGACTTAAAAAAAAAATTGAGCCAGGCAGTCGTGGCACACGCCTTTAATCCCAGCACATGGGAGGCAGAGGCAGGTTGATCTCTGTAAGTTCGAGGCCAGCCTGATCTTCAGAGCGTCCCCCAAGACAGCCAAGGCTACACAAAGAAACCATCTTGAAAACTAACAAACACACAAAAAAACTGAATACTCCCTGGTCAATTTAAACAGCTATCATTTGAATCTTTCTGCTTGAGATATTTTCAGGTCAGACACACATGCCATAGGGTTGTAAAGTTGCATTTGTTGATCAAATCAGGTGCTTACATTTTTTCTTCATGTGCAAGAACAATAAGTAGCAAAAGCTACTAAGTAGTAGACATGTAGTAGATATATAGCCCATGTGGAAGATACTCTGTAGGAAAGTGAAACCAACATTTTATAAACCCTAAAAATAATTTGTGAAGGAAGTGTTTTCACCGTTTGCATGGCTGTAGCATTTCCCTAATGAAGCAGCAGGTGATGTCATGTTGCTGTCAGGTGACTGCTAGAAGATGACAGTGTTTACTGACAACTCCTGTGTTAGTTCTGGTTGTATATATATTGTGGAAAACACAGCAATTTTCAGATTATGTCTTTAATACAATATAGATTGGTCCTTGGTGGAATAAACGAGTAGAAGCTACTCATAGTTCTCTTCTAGAGTGGAATATGGAAAGGGACACTGCATTTCTAAAGTTAGTTATATCCAGAGGTTGCCAGTGACAAGAAAGAAGCCCAGGAACATAAGTCATTGATGTAGGTCAAAAATATTCTGTGCCAAGATTCAGTCCAATATACAGAACCTGAGTGACACCAGGAGCCCGTGTAGGTGCTGGCCCTTCTCACAGTGCTTACTGGAAACTGTTTTTTGAAGCTCTGGTGCTTTTATTGTTTGAATATTTCTGTCCAGCAGCAGATTTCTAGAATTCCACCAATTCTTGGAAGACCCTTTCTTTTAGCAGTTTAGTGACATCATTCCAGGAATTGTAAATCGGGCTCCTTTCTACAGCCCCAGGGACGATCGATCGGCAGGGGCCAGCTGGCTTTTGGAACTGCTTGCTGTGGTTCTACTTCTCCCAAGGGATGGGATGAACCAGCCGGGAAGGAAAAAGGAGGGAAACTGAGCAGCTATTTTCTTTTTCATCTTCCTCTAGGACAGAGAAGGGGAAACAGACACGAGGCTACCTAAAGTGGTTTCTGCTGACCACGCCAAGGCTTTGCTAATGTTTTTATTCCTGAGTATGATTTCTGTAGGGTTTTGAGTTCTTTGGGAAGGTTTACATCCTGAAAAAATATGAAGTGTGGTCGTCTGAGGTGTGACTTCTGTTCATCTGAAAACGTGAAAATTAAAGAAAATAAGAATTATTTATTTAGATGAATATAAGCAAATAGTCAGTTTTATTCCTTTAAGTGAAAGTTGCTGCTACAGACTTTCCTTAGCGTTTTTACCAGGTCTAGTCGTAACTGGCTGGTTAAAGTAATCCTGATTACAGAAAGTTTTAGAACCTTCATTCAGGCAGACACTGTATGCTTTATTTTTTTCTTCAAGGAGGCCATTTTTTTCTTCCTACTTAAACGATGTAAAGTAATATTTTATTAACAAACACTGGCTTGGTAGGTACATAGTTACTGCCACAGTCACATTGTCTAACTTATCTATTGTTACCATATTATACTACATTTCTTGAATTCTTCCCCCACCCTATCTCCAGTTGTTTTTAAAAGTCTTAGCACCAAGCTCCACTGTTCATTGAACTTTCATGTATGCCTTATACTTTTTTCTACTCCATTTCTATGTGGGGGTTTTTGTTTTATCTTTGTTGGTCGCTGTGTTTTAATAGGCTTTAAAAGGTAGCCCAAAATGGCTTGGAACTTGCTGTGTAGTAGAGAATGGCCTTGAACTTCTGACCCTTTACCAAAGCTCTCAAGTGCTAGGGTTATAAGCACATGCCACCATACCAGGTTTATCTGCACCATTTCCGTGGTAGACCCAGATTGGCAGCAGTGAGGGAAGTAATCTCAGTGATCTTATAGACACGGTTTCACCATTCTCGTGGTCACAGTAGGGTGGTTGCCAATGCCAGAAAGAGCCTCTGGAGATGTCACATAGGAAAGCCCTTTTATGGCCAGAAGAGGGTGCTAGATCTCCCAGACCTGGAGCTACAGATGGTTGTAAGCTGCCACGTGGTCCTGGGGATTATTAATGCCAGGGCCTCTGGAAAAGCACCCAGTGCTCTTAATCTCTAAGCCATCTCTGCAACCCCCATAGAAAGATTCTTATAGGAATGCTGATGGATAAATACAAACAAAAACCCAATAATACTAGTGTTAAGAAACCTTGTGAGATGGCTCAGCGGTTAAGAGCACAGACTGCTCTTCCAAAGGTTTGAGTTCAATTCCCAGCAACCCACATGGTGCTTACAACCATCTGTAATGAGATCTGATGCCCTCTTCTGGTGTGTGCCTGAAGACAGTTATATTTATTTTTATGTTTACTCATATAAATAAAATAAATCTTAAAAAAAAAAAGAAACCTTATGAAATTTGTTTCATGTTGTTTAAAAAAATAATTTCAAAAATACTGATTCTGTGGCTTCCAGTGTTACTTTAGTTAAGATGTTCTTATATGGAAAGTGCTGATTTTGTGCAATTTATTTTTCCCTACAAGAAGTGGGAAATATGCAGTCAGCTGAGATGAGCCAGTTTGGGGAATGCCATGGGTAAAGAAGGGCAGTGTCTTAGACAGTTCCATAAGTACTTCCACTCAGTGTTAGGGCCACGCTTGCTGCAGACTCCCTTTGCAAGGAAAACTCATGCTTGGAGTCACCGGAGGCGACTTCCGGTTATCTCAGGTCAGCCTTCTTTTGGTGTCTCTTCTTTGTATCTTTCTCTGTTTACTTTATGTCTTCCAGCACTTACAGCTTGTTCCCAGGAGGCTCTAGAACCATGAAGGTCTGACCCGCTGATTTTATTCAACTGCCCAGTTTGAAATTTCAAGATCTGCCTCTCCCACCTAAGGAAATTATTATTATTGGGGGCCACAGTCTGATTGATGTGTTATATTTAAATCCTAAGGCTTTTCATCATGGAAGTTTGTGCATTTAATGTGATCTGTATAGAATTATTCTATAGGCTTTAATGAAAAGTAGCTGAGTGAGAGATAAAAAGTAAAATTTCACTTCAACATGTGAAATTTCATATTTGAAGTTTGACATTCTTGGGCCTCTTCCAATATCTCTTCGCTGGGGAACGTGTGTATGGCAGTGAGTATTTACGTTGCTGAATTGCCCTGGAATGATAAGCCTGTGCCTGGAGTGCAGCTGGGCTAGCAGCACTGGAAGGAGGTTATAATATAGATCCTTCTTTGTGTGCCTTCAATTCTTTTTCTCCTCTAATTGGTGAAGCCACAAAGAGTTGGTTCAGTGACTGCAAGTTTTAGAAGTGGTGGATCTGTATTATTTGGGAAAAAACCACTTTGATGTCTAACTTTGTCCAGTGTACTTTTGAACTTGGAGAATTCCATGAAGGAATACTAGACCTCCATGGTAGGAACATTGGAAGGTCTTAGTGTCTGGCAAGTGTTTACCAGACACTTTCGTGTTTGAGAAGATGTCTGGGTGGCAGGAACAGAGGAAGTATGCAAAGCAGATATGATGTGGACTTTGGCCTTGAGGAATTTAAAATATGCTTGGCAGATAATGACTCTGAAGCTTAATGAGATTGGCTAAACTCTGAACTGAACAACACCAAGGCTACAGGAAGGAAGGGACTTGAGAAGATGACAGGCAAGACAGATAGCAGCTGGGAAGGGAAGGGATGAGGAAGTGGGCTTGCTGGGCTTTGTGCAATAGAGGGAGTGGGTGGGTGAGCATTGCAAGTGCGTAGGCCAAGGAGCAAATGGCCAGGAACATGAGGGAGCAGAAATGGAATGGCTGAGTTTACTACTTATTATCTCCTTGTATGTCATGTCCTCTTTGCCCCTCCCTTCATAATGCCTTTTCATTGTTTTGTGTGTGTGTGTGTGTTTGTGTGCATATGGAGGCTGGAGGACAGCTTACCATTGTTTGAAATCATGTCTCTTCTTTGCTCTTTGCTACTGCAGATGCATGGGATTCTCCTGTCTCTAATACCCATCTTGCCATAGAAACACTAGCAATGCAGATGCATGCTACATGCCTGGCTGTTTATGGGCCACAAACTCAGGTCCTCAAAGTGTGCTGCAAGACCTTTGAGCCACCTTTTTAGCACTGCCATACATACTTTTGAAAGGCCTGTGCTTGACACTATAGGAGAGACGACTAAACCACTGACTCCCAGCAGCCTGTCCTTCAGTAGGTGAGATTTACCTCACCTTCTGTTGGGATCCACAGAGGACAATATGAGAGGGAGAGATAATTACAGACATCACAATACTCAATATGTACAAGATTAGTCATAAATGTTTACTAGAGACAGTTAAATCTGTGTGCATTCTTACCTAACGCCTTTTAAGGCTCACTTCAGAAACCACGTCCTGGATGTGGCCTTCCGTCTGTCTCCTGATTGCCTGGACCTGCACCATTCTCTACACAGCCTTAGACAGCCATGCCACAGAGCTCTTTGGGGTTTAGCTATGCTTCCTGTTTCCTGAAAGGATCTTGTGCCTTTCTTTCTAGTGTAGCATGCTCGGTGACAGCTTTCTATTTCAAGCTGATGAGGTCTTAGGTTTCTATTGCCAAGTCCCTACTGGGAACCTTGCTCATTACCACACATCTCAGCCCCATGACATGGGCCTGTCTATCACCGCCTTGTAGACAGGTAATTGAGTTGGAACGTCTATGGAAGCATGTTTTTGTCCTGGACATGCAGATCATTCATCCACCCCCTTCTTCTATATTCCTCTGTGGCCTCAGAAGCTGTTTCCTAATAGAAACATGGCTATAAATATCACCATAGCTTTCTTAGCACAAATTAAGGACAAAGTAGTAGAAATGGTATAGAGGATGAATTCTCTAAGATGGAAAAAGTAGCCCTTCTTGAAGTTAAACTTTAAAAATAGTAACACTAATAATGCCTCTATACCAAAGCATTAAGTCGTGGTAATTATTACTGGAAATAAGGTTAAAGGGACTGACTTTAAATTTCAAAATAGAATAATGTAAATAACAGCAATTATGGCAAAATCATTCAGCAGAGAGTGCATTGAAAGGCAATAGACTGGATTAAACCTATGTAATGGGCCAGGAGTCTTAGTGGCTTTTTTGTTTGTTTGTTTGTTTTTCGAGACAGGGCTTCTCTGTGTAGCCCTGGCTGTCCTGGAACTCACTCTGTAGACCAGGCTGGCCTCGAAGTCAGAAACCCACCTGCCTCTGCCTCCCACGTGCTAGGATTGAAGGCATGTACCTCCACTGCCTGGTGTCTTAGTGATTTTTAAAAAGACCCGAAGAGACTCTTGAAAACCCTGTGTAGGATGTTGGGAGACAAGGCGCATTACAGAAGTGAACTTGATCATAGGCACACAAGGCTCATTATTGATGGTGTGGAAAGCCGTGAGGGTAAGCCAGCCACAGTCAGCCTGGGGTGGACTAAATGGGATGATTGGGAAGACTCTGTGTGTGACTGTAGCTCTAGGAACCTCTGTGTGTGACTGCAGCTCTAGGAACCTCTGGTGACCACTTTGAGTAGCCCTGGAGATTCCAGCATTGTGTTCTGCTTTACACACAAATGGTTTGTTTTGATAGTCAAAGATTTTTTTATTGTTCCTTTCTCTAGAGTTCTGTAAATATCTGTAGAGTTATATAAATAGCTATCTCTGAATATTTAAAGGCTAATATCTTGACACAGCAATTAAATTTATGTTTAGTAAATTGCTGCTCCTTCCTGAATGTTAGGCACTTTCTCACCCAATTCCAGCCATGCTGGCCTCCTTACTGACGCTAATGTATTTCCCCCATCACAACCATAATGCTCTAATAACCTGTGAAGATGTTCTAGGAGGTCCTCAGACAGTGCAGTGTTTCTTCTGCATTGCTACTGAGGAGGATCACTCGAAGCTTACATGAGAGGGAAGAATTAAGCCTAAGTACCTTTAAAGCATGGTGTGGGCTGAGTCATCGCAGCAGTGGTGGAAGCGGGTAGATTTGAAGAAAGAGCCAACAGAATTTGCTGACAGTTTAGTTTACAAAAAAGAAGGTATGAACCGAGAGAAAGGGACTTTGGCCTGAATTCCCAGCAGGATTGGTTGGAACAGCAGCTGGAGGTGGGTGAGGCAGGGCAAGCTTGAGAAGTTAGCATGTTGTCTTTGGGTTAATTGTGTGGATATGTACCATTGTTTCACAAATCTAGTCTGTGGTATTTGAAGTTTGATTGTGATGATTCACAGGAGGGTGTGTGCGAAGAGCCCAAGGATTTTTGAGATTCCTAGAACTGAAATCTTGGAAACAAAACTGAAAATGAAGATCAAGTACATGTAAAAATATTCAAGGACAGAGAAAGGCAGCAGAAGAGGCAAATTTATTACGGATAACTATTGATGGCTATTTGAGAGCTGAAAGACAAATGGAGGCTTGCTTGGAATGGCTTAAAGGATAAAGGTGCATCAGGGACCCACTTGCTAGAAGGAGAGAACCAAGTCCCTTAGGTTATCCTCTGGCTTCCACATTCATTCTGTAGTATGTGCTGCTCTCCCAATAAATAAATAAATAATAATTAATGAACTTTATAGACTTTCTAGTGACAAAAGTATTACACATCCCTATCAAACATCACAAAGCTACTCATAACTTTAGTGTAAATAATTCTACCAAAGGCATCAAAAACAACATGATGTGACTCAGAAAAAGAGTGAAATATTTTTATAATCATAGTTTTGTTTAATATATAGGTAGAGGAAATTGAGCAGAGGGAAAGGCATACAGAGCAAATTCCCCGAAAAGCCAGGAACGAGCTTCCAGGTGTTCGCTCCACTGTAGGACAATGTTTACTGTTGCTGGCCGGAGAAGGGTGGGTTCTTACTAGAGTCAACTTGGCTATTCAGACTTCATCCCTTACCCCACCTACCCTTGCAGCACAGAATCAGATCAAACTAGTATCATTTGACCACGAAACTTATACAAAAATAAACCTTATCGGAGAGAGTAATCAGGGATCACAGAGCTGCCTTCCATGGGCTGCTCACAGGTCAGGCCCAAGTCTGGCTTGCTTCCAGATTGTAAGGGGTTTGAGCAGTTAGGGCTTGGGGATTTAACCCTTTCCTGAACAGTCTGATAGGCCAGTTTTTTATTTTTTATTTTTAGAGGATAAATAGGCAGATCCCAGAAGAGACACAGAGATACATACTGCAATTTTAAGACATATGTAGCAAAATTCATGAGTGAACCATAACTTAAGTAATGTTAAATTTGTTTCACAACATTTCCCAGGAAAATCTGTAATAGATGAGGTTATGACTCACCCATAGAATTCTGGAAATTCTGTTCTAGAAGAAGAGAGAACTAATTTGTAAAATATGTGTGGTATTGGCTGGATTCAGGGAAGCGGTCAGGCGATGGAAATCTAGTATGGAAGTTGATGATTAGTCCTAGAACAGAGTTTGTCTTGACAAAGCAGAACAAAGTTGGATGTAAAACTTGATGTAGAAGGCCCAAGAAAGAAATGAACTGAGGGTGCTTTCAGATATCCAGACTGAAAGAGTGAGGTACATGAGTTTGATCCGAGTGGAAGATAAGTTTGGTTTACTTAATGTATGTTCTCATTGACAGGAAGTGGAAAATGTATTTAAATGTCACATCTCTAAAGAACCTGTTTCACACACACACACACACACACACACACACACACACACCCCACACACCACATTTTCTGAGACAGGTTCTCTGTCTACAGCCCTTGCTGGCATTCTGTAGACCAGGCTGAACTCACAGAGATTCTCCTGCTTCTATCTGTGACAGGGACTGCTGTTTCCTTGTTTGGGGTCTTGTTCTGTGTAGGCACATACATTTCATCAATCTTTTTCTATAAGCTCTTTTTTCCTTGGATATATTTAATTAGTAAGAATATATAGCCCCAATGTTGTCAACGTGCAGCTGAACAGAAAGAACTAACTGATTTCCCATAAAATGTTTTATATTTGTCAAAATATTTGGTTTTTAGGTCCTTGAAGAAATTGACAATTTCTAATAAACAGTGCACTGTACCTATTTTGGGACTAAAGTTCTCAGAGTTTTGTGAGTGCTCACTTCCTCCTGGGGTCATGGTATACTTCCTCCAGTTCAGCTGACTGTGCTATTCTTGTAGAGCATGATAGATAATAGTGGCTGCCGGGTTTACTGAGCACTTTCTGAATCTTGCACATCCTTTTTTGGTTGTTATTGTGTTGTTTTGTTCTCCAAGACCGTGTTTCTCTGTATATTCCTGGCTGTCCTGGATCTCCCTTTTTAGACCAGGCTGGCCTCTATCTCACTGGGAACTGTCCTGGATCTCCCTTTTTAGACCAGGCTGGCCTCTATCTCACTGGGAACTGTCCTCCCTCTCTGTCCCAAGTGCTGGGATTAAAGGTGTGTCTGACCGCCATGCCCAGCTCCTTCACATCCTTTCACTATTTCAAATATACCAGCCAACTAAAGCTACACAGAAATCTCATGAGTGAGATGCTGCTATTTTAAATAGGAGCATAGCAAAGGGTGTGTTGATGTTAGGATTTAAACCCAGAAGCCAGTTTGGGCCACTAGCCACTCTTGTGTTCTGAGATAGCTTAGACCTTGCTTATATTAAAACATTACCATAGAATAGGCATTTTGCAGATATTAGTTTATTTAATTTGCCAATAAGTTTAGGAGTCAAGATAGCATTTTTAGTGCATATTAAATGGAGTAGGTCTAGATGGTTTTTCTGAAACAAACCATGTTGGCCTCATGAGGGCTCTCGTAGCCTCTTCTGCCCTCGTGAACCTGTGGGAGGGAGGATGTTTTTACTGAGGGTTAATTAAACTAGCATTTGAAACTGTAAAATTAAAATTTAACCCCTGGCTTCACAATTTCTTTTCTCCCTTTATTTTTGGTCCGCGTGCATGTGTGGATGCAGCTGTGGCCCACAGATCCAGAGCTGGTTGGCCCTTTGAATTCTTCTATAAAATCTTTGGTTCCTGTTTACAGCACTTTGAAAAATAGATTGTAATTTTTCTTCTGTGGCTAGGAACAATGGATTAAGGGAGAATGCCTAATTTGTCTTACTGCCAGACAGTAATGAAAATACTGCAGATAACAAACCCCCAGAAATGCTGATTCCTTTGCTTTTTGTTCTATAGTTCTTTGGGCTAAGGTGTATTAATTACTGTGACAAAGAGACCCATAAAGACTATTTAAGGAAAGAAGGGTTTATTTGGGCTTGTGGTCTGAAGGTCCAGTCAGTGTACCATGAGAGGGAAGACACTGTGGCCATGGAACAGCTCTGGCTTCCATGCTGGGAGCGAGTCAGGTCATCACACTGTGTACACATTTGGGGAGCAGGGAGAGATGGACAGTGGATAGAGTGGCGGATAACTGAAGCTCTCTTTCTTATTTTCCCACATTTATTCGGTGCAGGACCCATGGAAGATGCTATGGACATTCAGAATGAGTTCGTACCTCCTCACTTAAACCTTTCTGAAACACCTTGTAAACACACCCAGGAGTGCTTTTTTTATGATTATTCAAAATCTAGGCAAAAGAGAAGATTAACTCTTAAAATAGGTAGACTTTTCTTGTTCACTAGTGTGCTTAATGCCTAGCATATAGTTCTAAATTTAGTAGCTGATTGGTACAAAGCAGAATGAACTGATTTCTATTCCTATCATGAAAAGGGAGTTGATATTTCAGTTCTGGGAAACAGTGTGTTGAAATATATAATATCCATCAATTGTTACTTTTTAAATATTGAGGATATAAGCATACATTTTATTATAACATTTTCAATTTACTTTGTATATAATATTATAACTAAAATTATAAAAATACTTTTGGATTTTCTGTTGCAAAATCACTAAGGAAGTCAGTTAAAACTGCAAAATACGCTTGTCAGAAGATCATGTTAGATGCTAAATAAACTACAGTTTACTCTTGCACCTTTGGACTTGCCTCAAAATTGTATGGTCGTTACAATTTCACTTTCATCCTTTTTGTAAGTAAAATTGTGACTGGCTTGTTCTCCTACCTCAGCCTTGATCTCTTTGCCATCACAAAATAATACAGATTTTGCTTGCTTTCCACATTATAAGTGGTAACCACTCTTTCAAAGGCTGCATCTTTAATTTTGTTTAATTAGTAATTATTACTTAATGGGTATGCATATATGTATGTGTGGGAGAACACGAATATGAGTGTGCTCATCTGTGTGTGCATATGTAGAAGCTAGAGTTTCTGTGTGTGCATATGTAGAACTTAGAGTTTCTGTGTGTGCATATGTAGAAGCTAGAGTTTCTGTGTGTGCATATGTAGAAGCTAGAGTTTCCTCTGGGGGCACTTCCTTCTCCATCTTGTTTGTTTGTTCGTTCGTTCGTTTGTTCGTTCGTTTGCTTGCTTGCTTGCTTGTTGAGACAGTCTCTTACTGAACCAGGAGCTCACTATTTTTGGTTTGGCTCTCCCTGTCTCCATCCTGTAAGTGCTGGGGCTACAGGTACACAGCACCAGGAGTACTGCAGATTCAAACTTACTTCATGAGTGCAGAACAAAACAAAAAGCTTTTACTCACTGAATTATCTTCCCAGCTTCCACACCTGGATCTTAATCTTCCAATTTACATTTGAAAAAAATCTGTAAGCATAATTTAGAAGAATTCCTAGTCTCACATAAGTAAGTTGATAGAGAGAAGTGAACTTCAAGTTGTATTATGAAACCATGTGGTGCCTCCATGAGAACCAATCAGGAAGCAGGGATAGAAATGCTTTTTGATTGCAAAAGGCTGCTCTTAAAACGATGTCACACACCATTATTACCTTCTGTGTGGTTTTGCTGTGTGGGCACAGGGTTATAATTACTCCTTCAGTAACATGTGATAATTCTAGAGGGTTCCACATGTTGTCATTTCATATTGTGGATTTTTGTGTGAGCATGGGGGATGGTGTATTTTATTTTACCTTTAGATAAGGAGCTCTCAGTTTGACCAAGAGCTTGCAGTTTTGAAGTTTTTCTGTCTGACTCTGTGGACTTCACACGTTAGTGAGGATAATTGCAGGGATGATTATATAGTACCCAGACCATGTTATCTTAGGATTTGACATAGTTAACAGGAAGGGTAGATTTATTTCACTACAAAAATTTACCGGAAATTTAAGGTTTTATTCGATGTGGAGGATTTGTTTTTCAGAAATTATTTTAATCATTCATTTACTAAAACTGAAGTTAAAAAAAATGAGATCTCTAAAAGTGCGTACATACATTCCTATGTAAAGGAGTACACAAGAGTACACAGGAGATTACAACAGGATATCCCCCAGGAAGGTGGAAAGAGGTTCCTTCAAGGGTCATGCCCAAAATGGAAGGCAGGAGAATGGGCTTCCTGCTTGGCGAGTGTTAGGGCCTTCAGTGTTGGCGTAGATGCTTATTCAAGAAGAACCAAGAGAAGGAGCTTGGGCTAGATGTAAAGTGAGTAGGGCAGGGCTGAGGGGCTGAGCACTAAACTCCTCAGTGCTCACAGTTTCTAGGGACGAGGCTCTAATAGACAAGCCCTTCTGCCAGCGGTCTGGCCAACTCTTGCCTCCTGTAGAGATGGACAGACCAGGGTGGGATGCTGCGAACTGTTCCAGTCAGGAACCAGTTCCAGCTGCCCTGGGCAGAGTGTGCTGTGAGGGAGTTTTAGAAACCATCCATGATGGTCAGGGAGGTGTCTCCGAGAGATGGTAGAGGCATAGACTCCTTCCAGGAGCATTAAAGGTAGACATCTTGACTGTTCAAGGTGGCCCAAGCCCTAGGCCTTCTTGCTGTGTTTTGTTCTGTTTAGTTCTTTAATTACCTGGAGGGTATCTTGTCATTTCATGTCCAGTCCATTTCCTTTGAAGCAAGAAACATTTCCCAATCTGCTAGACAGAATCTAGAAAGTCAGCATATTTGTTTACTTAAATACATATGTGGGGCTTAATAAGACATTAGGTGATATCTCATTTCCCAAACCTGTGAGTTAAGACTCCATCCTTCACCAAGTGTCATCATTGGCTGTTGGCGGTGAGAGCAAATGTTCCACAATATTCATGTACCCCTTCCATAATAAAAGTGTATTACTGGAAAATAGTTCTCAGCCATACTGTATTTCTCAGCTACTGTTGTATCACTGAACCTGTCTTTTGAAAGAATAAAAAACATTTACCTCATATACTTAAAAATTTACTTGTCTTGGGAAGCCAGCAAATCCTGGTTCTATTATGTTATTATATTAGAATGTTATTCTTTTCTGGGAGGCAAAAGTGCGTGAAACATTTCAAGTGTCAAATGCTTTTCTTCCCCATGAGAGTCGTGCCAACCATAAATGATACCTGATAGACTCTGGAACATTTGGGCACCATTTTAGTTAAGTGTTGAGCAAGCCTGATGATCTTGCCCATACCAGTTAACAACTATGATTCTCAGTTTTTGCCAGTGAATTATGAAGATAACAGTTTCTTTCCTGTTTTCTGGTAAAATGTTAATATAGCCATAAGTGAACAAAACTTTTCTTCTCTTAGTAAAAATAAATACTTACCGAGCTCTCCCGGGCAAGGTATCTAGGCTAAGGATATCACTTGCATTTAATCACCCCATGAAACAGGGACCATCTTGTAAAGGAGAAAATGGAGGCTTTGCGAGTGAGAGTCTTGAAACCAACAGAGAGCACAGCTGGCGCTTGCACCGGTGTCTACACAAGCGCATGGTCCGTACAGTTAGTTCCTAAGATTTGACACCTAAGAGTGTTTCCAATCCATCTTCATTTGGGACACGTTTTACTTTCTTTGGAGCCATTGTTTCCGATCTGTGTGCTATACTGTGCATTCCCCAAGGCATGAGGAGTTAAAAAGGCTTTTGTGGTATCCTGTGCTTCTTCTCTACATAGCCCTGGGTTGGGTCTTGGCTTAGCTCTCCTCTTCAAGACATTTCTGTGCTTTATGTAAAGCTAGCAAAAGTGAAACTTCCAATTTTGAATGCTTTTGAAAAATCTGTGTAGTTAAAGATAAAAAGAACAAACCTTAGTTTAGGATTTGAGTTCTAGTTCTGCTTTTGGAATATATTCAGTTTCCACGTAAACAAGACTTCTTTGCCACGAGACTGGGTTTCTCTGTGTAGGCCACATTGTTATTGTAATGTTAAAGACTAGATAAGTGAAGGCACTTAGATCCCTGAGCCACAGTTTCTGTATTAGCAGTCCTAACAGCTGTGCTGAATTATTGGAACCAGAATTAAGCAGAATAATTTTGGGCTGTGTGGCATTGTGAAGATCTACTTAAGATAATTATAACTGGCTTGGCTGGAGACTAAAACTGAACTTGGGTTGCAGCTGGTGGCTGGTCTCACAGCCCTATCTGAACTATCTTGTAGCAACAGTGATTCTTAAGTTACTGCACTGTATCTGCCAATGAAGTAAAATGGTAGAAATGTTTTAGGGCTCTGTGGTGTGGGAACAAAGGAATGCAAAAGAAAGCTGAATCCTGCGAGGCAGTGTGCTCCACGAGAAGAGGAACTAAAATCAGGAAACCGAGGCTCCTAGGGTCCTTCAGAAACACCCTGGGGATTGAATTCTTGGTAAGCTGTGCATTGAAAGAGTGATTGCTAATTGAGTCTAGTCATTTTGCCAAATTAAAATACCATGTTCCTGAACTAGACCAGAGATTCCGGTGAGTGCAGAGCTCTGCTTTCTACAACATCGAACTAGCGAGATCACTTGTGGAGGTCTCAGTAGCGAGATCACTTGTGGAGGTCTCAGTAGCGAGATCACTTGTGGAGGTCTCAGTAGCGAGATCTCTTGTGGAGGTCTCAGTAGCGAGATCTCTTGTGGAGGTCTCAGTAGCGAGATCTCTTGTGGAGGTCTCAGTAGCGAGATCACTTGTGGAGGTCTCAGTAGCGAGATCTCTTGTGGAGGTCTCAGTAGCGAGATCACTTGTGGAGGTCTCAATAGCGAGATCTCTTGTGGAGGTCTCAATAGCGAGATCACTTGTGGAGGTCTCAATAGCGAGATCTCTTGTGGAGGTCTCAGTAGCGAGATCTCTTGTGGAGGTCTCAGTAGCGAGATCTCTTGTGGAGGTCTCAGTAGCGAGATCACTTGTGGAGGTCTCAGTAGCGAGATCACTTGTGGAGGTCTCAGTAGCGAGATCTCTTGTGGAGGTCTCAAAGTTTACACGTGTTTCTCCAAGGCTGGGTGCTCTGGAGAATGGGTGGGGTAGAGAAGGAGGAGAATAGGGAGAGAGGGAGAGGGGGAGGCAGAGAGGTGGAGGAGGGGAGAGGAAGGGAGGGAGAGAGGAGTTGCTAAACCCTTTAGCCTTTCATAGACATTGTCTTACTGAGCATTCTCAGTGTCTCCTAAACTGCTCATTTATCAGAAACCACATTTATCAGAAACCACAATCAACACTTTTCTATTCCTATTTCGTGGGTTTATGTGTGTGTTAACTTTGAGACTTGTGTATGTATGTGCTGAGGTAGTTGCGGCTTTTCCTAATGTGTATTGAGATAAGTACATGAAATTGGTCAACAGCATGCCTACTTTAAATTATCTTGAAAGAAAAACACTTTTTTTTTTTTAGTTTTAAAATGTGCACACAGTGTGGACAGCTGATGGAAAAATCTAAAGACTGGAAATAGGATTCTGTTAGGTAGAATTTGTTAGACATTTACAACTGATAAATTCGAACCAGTTTTCTCAAGGTTAAAGCAAGTTTAAGGTAGATTTCAGCTTTGCTTCATTTTAAAACATCACATTTATGTTACTGGAGTTTCTAGACCTTCTGGGTGTTTTCTCCTATTACTTTCCTGGCAGAGACATTTTCTTTTTCTGGAAAGTTTTAAACTTGCCTTCGCTTCATATAAGGAAGAACAGGATCCTTTTGTTGCTCATATTAGTGGTGAGACTTTACCAACTCCCAAGCTGGAATTTAGTTCCGAGTAGTGTCTGTGAGCATTCAGGTACCAAATTCAATGCAGAGCTCCACGTGTGCAGAAAATTCTCCCGGCTCCGGGGAGACAAAGTGTAGGCAGCTGAACCCAGCTAGCGTGTTCGTGTTCGTTTGTGTCAGGCCCAGGAGAAACTGTGGGTAGGTAAAGGAGAGTCTGACTAGCTGGGAGGGCGATGGGAACCTGGCACCTTGAGTGAGATATTAGGAAAACAACATGTAATTTGTGGCTGGCCATCTCTGCTGATGAGTGGTTATGCAGAATGTCTGTGGGTTCTGTACTGGCCTGAGCATTTTTTTCCCAACAAGTTTTAAAGTGTGGTGAATACCCATCTTTCTGCTCTTACGTGCCCTGAGTAACTGAGGAGCTTTCCAAAACACTTGGCAGAAGGGGATGGTATCCAGAGTCTTGATTGTGTTTTCTTTCTGGAACCTCCTTTTCTGTGTAGGTGTATGCAGGCAACCCCTGAGTAACTGAGGCAGTGTCGCGGAAGAGGCTGGGCTCACTGGCCACCCCACAGCCTCTCAAAGTCTCAGTGACGGACTGGGCAGGAGGGTGGGGTACGTAGAGGAGAAGGAACAGTAAATAAAACACACCAGACTTTGTCATTTTAGAGAATGCTTGTCACAATAGCCTAGAAGGAAAACTCCTGAGCTCTGCGTAATCTTCCTACGGCTCCGCAGTAGCCTGAGTCACCCATTCCGCTCTACCACACCTTTAGAGACCCAGCCTCTGAGAGCACCACAGCTGTGTGCACGTGGAGCCAATTAACAAAGAAGTCCAACCTTTCCTCACCAGGGTGCCTGAATCCCCACTGTGCTAATTGCACCGTGACAGCATCCTCGCTTAGACTTTTGAAGATTTCTTTCTTAAAAGAAAGGCTAGCAGTACTTCTCTAGGGATAAGTAAATGGACGCCTTTGGGGGAACTGGGCGTTCTTTCACACCCGCTGGCTGCTTCGGGTTGCCAGGGAGCACACCCTCCTCTGTGTGACCACAGAGGACTATTTCTTGTAGCTGGGTCTCTGACCTTGAAGGAGTTAGCCAGCTGCCTTGAAGCTCTGGGTGCTAGACACAATACTGGCAGAGTCCAAGAGTTATTTCTCTTTTACTTATTTGATTTAATATGATTGTGTTAAACATTTTTTTTCTTTATCAGAAATTCTGTTCTTGAACGTAAAATGTGTCAACAAACCATTGCCATTTCATTTTCTCATACATATTTACAGTCTAAGTATATCTAAAAAAAAATAATAGCGACAAGTGATTCCACATTCTGCTCCTTGGGAGATGGAACAACTTGAGAATATGGATTGAATTTGGTGTTGAATTTTTATTTTTCTCTCATCTGTCTGGGAGGAAGCTGTTTTTCCTTGGAAAAATTGCTTGGATTCACCATTGACTTTTCCCTTTAATAACTGAAAACCACTCTTCGTTATTTACATAAAGCTTTTCTTCTGGTCTGATTTCTATAACCTTTCCCCTCATAAGAATTTTAAGATGTCCCTGACTTTTCTCTGAGGGGTTTTATGTCTGCTTATCCCAGATGTGAGACAGAGACAATGCTGAGGGTCTGTGTGTGTGAGTGTGTACGTTTGCTACCATTTGAAGGTAGTTCTTTTAACTAGTGAACAAATATGTCAAAGGGAGAAAAAAATTATAAAGAAAAACAACTAGATGAGATAATATTTAAGCCTGCTTTACATTTCTAATTTATTGATTGATACCAAAGCCCTATATACAAAATGAAAAAGCATGCAGTGGTTTCCAGAAATGATGGGAAAGCATATTCACTAGTCATCCAGTCGTTCAGTACTGGGATTTTCTTTTCTGGATGAAGGCATGATAGTTTCCCAGTCGCAGATCCCTGCCTTCATGGAGAGCTGAGCTGACGTCAGCCCAGGAAGCTTTGGCAGATTCTTCTGTCTTCTCTGGTCCACCTTCTGCTCCCACAAGGAGGACAGTTAACTTTACTCACATTATTTTATCAGCACAGATCCCCACAGATGTGCAAAATGTAAGGAAGAAAGCCAGGCGTTGGTGGCGCACACCTTTAATCCTAGCATTGGGAGGCAGAGGCAGGCGGATTTTTGAGTTCAAGGCCAGTCTGGTGTACAGAATGAGTTCCAGGACAGCCAGGACTATACAGACAAACAAACAAACAAACAAAAAGAAACAAAAAACAAACAAAAAACCCCCCAAAAAAACCAAACCAGGATTTTCTCCATTTTTCATAGTGGTTTCCAGGTTTCTCATGTTTATCACCAGCTTTTGGTGATTATGGTTTATGTATTCATGTCTAAGATACTATAGAAATCTCAGATTTTCTGCATGATAATTTATGAAAAAGACATATTTTTTTGTTGCTTCTCCTAAGTCTAAAGTTGTATTTCTGTGATGAATGCACATTTTTATGTCTATAAAATAAGACCTTGTGGGTTCTAGTACATTCCTCCCTACTTCAACTTTTGGTTGCATATTAAGAGATTCACATGCTTAAATGTTTAGTCCTTCTAGGAAGTGAGATACCTGCCTACTGTGTGCTTCTCCCAGGCATGACTGACTCTGTGTTTCTCGTAGGATCATTCGAAGATGATTTGGCTGCTTTGGAGACTGGGAGATCTGGTGCCACAATGAGGACTCACACACGGGGGGCTCCTAGTGTGTTTTTCATATGTTTGCTCTGCTGTGTGTCAGCCTACATCACTGACGAGAACCCAGAAGTCATGATTCCCTTCATTAATGCTAACTATGACAGCCACCCGATGTTGTACTTCTCCAGGAAGGATGTGGCAGAGCTCCAGCTGAGGGCTGCCGGCTCCCATGAACACATCGCAGCTCGGCTTACAGCAGCTGTGCATACCATGCTGACTAACCCCTTGGAGTACCTCCCTCCCTGGGATCACAAGGAGTACAGTGCCCGCTGGAATGAGATCTATGGAAACAACCTGGGTGCCTTGGCAATGTTCTGTGTGCTGTACCCTGAGAACACTGAAGCTCGAGACATGGCCAAAGACTACATGGAGAGGATGGCAGCGCAGCCTAGTTGGTAGATTTTTGTCTTTCCTTCTTCCTGTATTAACCTTGTTACTTCAAGAAAT